>NC_083589.1:29843334-30143334 GCF_027579695.1 Neoarius graeffei | reverse complement strand
GGAGACACAACAATTGCGATAAAATATGCGAATTCAGTTCTCGCACATTAGCCAGTATCTCACTTCACGGAAACTGACTTGAGAAGGGTTTGTGACGGCTTTGCGACACCAGCGACGCATTTGCGGCTGAAAATTTTGTCGCACGAATTTTTCGAACATGTTCAAAATTTCAGCGACGAAGGAGCGACACTTTGCGACTCATGCGAGGAAATTGAGAAGCCCCGCGAATGTTTCGAGACACTTTTGAAACTCTCTCACGAATGACGTTTGCAATTTGTTGCAAGCTGTCGCAGCCCAGTGAGATACTGGCTTTAGCTTTAAGGTGCTTTTGGGAAACCCAGCACTGTTGTGTTGTTTAGTCCTGTTTGGACTGGGGAAGGTTTTTGGCGGTGTGTTGTTGCTTCCCAGCTCTATGGTCCCGGTTCGATCCTAAACCCAAGGTACTGTTTACGTGGGTTTCTGTCAAGTCCTGGGATCAGACTCCACTACACAGTGTTTTTGTGTTTCACGATGCTCGCCGTGTCGGATTAGGGAATCATAGACTAGTGGCATAAATTCTTGCTGTGTTTTGGTTGGGAGATTGGTCAGGGTCAAACCTGTAGAGTTTCCAATCGTTCATGGAATTCCGTTCAAGTAATCAGTCACGGCTACAGAAGGAACGTCGAGGAACACGTCGTAGTTGTTGTCAAACTAGGTGAGGTGAGAGAATACGAACAACTCTGACACGCTCGACTTTTCATCAGGGTGTCGTCAGGAAAAGTCCCAGAGGCCACTTCGCTGTTCTTATATTCAGACCTGATGTTGGACAAAAGTTGCCCCGAGTTTTGACTGTGTGTGTGTGTGTGCATGGTGCCCTGTGATGGACTGGTGTGTTCCTGTTTCGTGTCCGGTTTCCCTGGGATAGGCTCCATCTCCACCGCAACCCTGACAAGGGTAAAGTGGTTACAGAAAACCCTGAAACCACCCTGTCCTCTGCAGATCGCAAGTTCAAATTGGTCGTACTCTCAGGGAGGAAGGGAGGGGCATTCTGACTCTTCTGTCAATCACAGCAACACGAGCCAATCACAGGCATCTATGAGATCATGTATGTGGAAGAGGGCAGATAGCGCTTTCCACCAGCAGGGAATGGGTCCCAGTCCGGTCCACGCGCCAAATTTTAAACCGTTCGATGCATTTCAACTGAAAATAAATTAGTTCGGAACGTCAAAACCGCTAGTTTTTCCAGCATGAGCTGTAACGACCTCAGTGGGCGTGTCATTAGTTTGGCGCGCAGCAATGGAAAAGGATACAACTTGAGGAAAAAATGGAGTGAAAAGAAATATCTGTAATAACAAAACCAAAGCTCGCAGGTAATCAGCGTGATCCGCCGTCTACTGTTTTAATTCCGCTGTGAGTTGTGCGACACACTCTGTTCATGACGCAGCCTTGATTTACAACGGTTCTGCTCAAAACCAGGCTGGTTCACTTTGCACCAAAGTTCAAGGAATCCTGAACATAACCGGTTCTAAAATCTGTTTCCTTTCGGTTGAAAAAGGTGTATCGGTGTGTTCCGCTGCACAGGGACGAAACATGAAGAGCAGTTCAGAAATATGTGGTCAGTTGGCTTCACATGTCTCTGAGGAGGGAGGTAAAAGGTGAAGAAAAGGTGAAGGATTTTACATTTGATTTGAAAAACTGTCGCAAACCTTTAACCCAGGTTCACTGCTTGGCTAAAAATGTTTCAGTTAAAATATTTCCGTAAACTTGAGCAGTTTAACCACAGATTCATAACATAACATTGTGACACAGACATCGTATATAAATGATGATGATGATGATGATGCATAACAGGAACACTAAAGGCATTAATAAGTATTCGTAGTCGTAATATGAGGATAGTTTCCAGTCGATCGCCTGCAGATCCACGACCGAACCCTGCTGTCATGTAGGGCTGTGCGATATGGGAAAAAATGAATATCCCGATATATTTTCTTCATTTCACGATATACGATATACATCTCGATATATTTTAATCTCCTCTAAAGGACCCCATGAAATCTAACTTTTACTCTTTACTAGTGCTGTCAAGCGATTTAAAATATTTAATCGCGATTAATGTCGCGACAATCATAGTTAACTCGCGATTAATCGCAATTTAATCGCACATTTTTGTCACATAAAAAAACATTGTAATTCTCTTATCAGCATAAAAAAGTGCATGGGCTTGCTTTGTACCGATGTTTGGTTTTTTTTATTGCAAAGCATAACACGTCTTCACACAGCCACTGCAAAGTGAAACCTAAGCTGAGCATCGGCGCGGGGCTAGCAAGAGAACCATGAGTGAAATGATCTACTGTTGAATTATCCATCTTTTTTTTTTTAATCTCTGTTGTTCGTTGATAAATATTGCATTGAATCTGATCTTTACTGTTTCAGCTCACTTAACACATTTTGTACTTTTACACTTTCTGCCTGTTGATGCGTCGCGCTGTCCAATCAGAGGCGGCCAAATTTGCATATTACAGGAAGGATTTCTGGGATAGCATTGAGTTTACAGTTCAGAGGGATCTGGCTTCTTTAGACGCTGTCTTCTTAAAACTGAATAAATATTTAAAAAGAGCCAAATGAGCCAGTCTTTTGAACGGCTCTTTTCAAAGAACGGATCACAAAGATGCGGATCCCATCAAAGAGCCATAAATCCCATCTCTACTAGCGCGCCCTGCCCGCGCTGGTTCTTTGGCGGGGGGGGGCAGAGGACTCTGGCTGTGCGGGGCATGGCATTACAGTCTAGCTGCTATCAGTTTTCTAAGCAAAGTCTCTGTTCCAAGTTCCTGGCAGTTTCAAAAGCTTATGAAAAACCTACATCATCATGTCACAGAGCGTTAATCTCGCGATAAAAAAATTATCGCCGTTAAAATTGAGTCAAGTTAACGCGTTAATAACGCGACATTTTTGACAGCACTACTCTTTACTGTTTTCACTACAATCCCTGCAGATTAAATAACATTCTTGGTTAACTTTACAGGTGGTTTTCAACAACACATTTTAAATTGTCATGTTAGTGATTAATCACAATTGAGTTGAAATAAGACTATTTTTATTCAACAAAGATGTGGCACAAACTGCAAAAACAATCTTGAAAATTGCAACAAGGGGGCAACACAATACAGAGCTGCTCAGAGCTCAAACCAATAAAGTGCAGCTCAACACTGAGAGAGACATTTAGCCTAAATAAGAAAAGTGCTCATTCATTAAATTATTTTAAAAAATAGATCTCCAAGCTATTAACCTGACTACTGAGAACCACTGGAACATTCACAATAGAGAGAGAGATTGAGGGAGAGAAGAGAGAGATCTGCAAAACATCATTTTTCTCTTTGCACACTTTTGAACTGAGTGTTTTCTGGCTCCGCCTCTCAGATGTGTAGAATTCCGGTATTGCCTTCTCTGTAAAATGTCTGCGACCAGGCAACTCATGTTTGGGATCGAGTGTGTTTAGTAATTTTTGGAAGCCTGGTTTTTCCACTATACTAATTGGGATCATGTCTTCGGCAATGAAGTGAGTGATTGCATCCGTTATAGCTCTCCATCTCTGACTCGTTTACTCATATGGGGGGGCTTTGGAGAACGAGGCCGCTAGGGTCATTTGTTTAGCTCGTGGGGGGGTTTAGCTCGTGGGCAAGTAGTTCAGAGTTTGAGACTCTTCATACTGTACCGGGTGAGTTTCAGGTGATGGAACATATTTGTAGTGCTGCTGCCTTTCGTGATGACGACAGTTTTTTTTTTTTTTGCACACTTTACAAACTGGCATTTGCTGTTCCACGTCCTCCTCGCGATATCCAAAAAATGCCAGTTGACTGACCCCTTACTAGTTCTTTTAGGAAGTAATTTGTCGCTGTAATTGCCAGAGCTTACACGGTAGCCTATGCAACACCAGCGATTGCACGAACTGAGTCAGCGCTGGAAACCGGAACCAGGAAATCTTCCCGCCGGCAGTGTTGGCAGATACTACTAACGTTTTCCAGCTCAAAATATGTTCAAAACTTGCCAAAATGCACTTAAAACCGCCCAATCTGGCAACACAACCGAAACTAGAAAATCTTCCCGGAAGTTCCTTTCAGCACCGAGATGTCGCCCGGGATTGGTTGGCGAGTGTGTGACGTTATTGTTTTCTTTACCCTTAGGCAGCCTCTCACGTTACTGCCTGAGGGACAGGGAGAAAACCACCGGGAAAGGTTTTAAACAAACACGAAACAAACGCAAGTCGGAAGATGACCATAAAATACTCGATAGTTATGATATAATAATTTTATGTATCGCACACAGAATTTTCGCGATATATCGAGTATATTCGATATATCGCACAGCCCTACTGTCATGTTTTATTTTTTTTAGCAGACCCCTGGCATGTGCTCACTGTGAGAAAGCTGGGGAAACACCGAGCGACCCACAGACACTGATCTGTCTGGTGACTTGTTTATTGCTGGGTTTCACGTGACGTCACATCCGCCTCATTAGTTATTCAGAACTTTAGCTGGTGGTCTACCAAAGCTCAGTTGACAAAGCGTTTGTACGGAGAAGGTGCATTGCTGACATGAAAAATGCCTTACGCTTGCGTTGTTTTAGGTTGTTCGAATCGATCAAACTGTGAAACTGATAAAAGTTTCTTCAGGGTTCCCTGTGAACTAATAAAAAAAAAAAAAGTGTGAACGAACCCAGGATTTCACAAAAAGACGTTGAGAAAGGTGGCTTTTGAACCTCTCAGTGAAATCGAAGGGAGCCGAGTCGAAGCATGCTCGAGTTTGCAGTGATCACTTGGTGAAAGGTTTGTATCTCCCTCTCAGCTCTGGCCTTAAGGCCAATTTATGCTGACAACCCAGTCCTCGCAGACGGCATCGCAGATAGTGTCTGCGTAGCCCCCCCACCTTCGCTGACGCTCTGCGCGCACCTCCCAAAAATTGTGACCACCGCAGAAGCCTCTCAGACAAGAGGGCTCTGATTGGTCCACTCTACATCCGCTGTACACACACTTCCGCTTCCCTACTTTCCCGGTTTGTTTTGTTTTCACAACCGCCATTTTTAAAAACACGAGCGAAGATGGAGCAGCACGAAGAGCAGTTGATCGAGGAAGTGAGGAAGTACGTACATCTATACGACTCCAGTTCTAGTCATTATAAGTAACCGGAGGATAAACACTCCACTAACCACACCCACCAACTACTCCTAGCGATTTCGCGACTTCGCGCCACCTTGCGTTGTGGCGGTGAAGAACATCGCGCACGCCTATTACTCCCCGCTCAATGATAAATTACAACTGTCTGCGAAAAGCTATCTGCGAAAGCCTTGTCGCAAGAGCATGCAGCGGCCCTTAGTGTTTTCCAAGTACTTTTCTTGCTATGTGTCGTTATTTTACGGTACTGAAGTCACAAAGCACTAAAGTCCCCAGCTGTTTGTGTTTCCTCCTCACTCCTCACAGAGTTCATATTGTGACCAAATTCTTCCCCAACCGTACAGTTACAATGCGCCGTGATCACTTCTCCGTCTTGTTTAACTAAGATCCAGGTCTTTAAAGAGGTTTCTGATGCTCTGTGTGAATGATTTAGCTGAGAGATAAGAGCCAACACAAGTGAGAATCAAGCAAACTGTTGTTTGTTTACACTTCAACTTGCAGCGCTTCGTTGTAAAGACGCAAACGAAAAGCTTAAATAAAAAAACATACTTACACGGGCAAAAACAATCCAGGATTCATTCGGCAGCGACTTGATAGCGAGGTCCTTTACCCAGCCACATACAAAAAGTTGTAAGCCTCCATACTCTTCCACGCTTTCATCTGTTTTGCGGTGTAGAAGGACGTCTGCAACACCAGATAGTTCGAGATGTCGGGGAACTCGACTGAAGGGTAGTTTTCCAGATCGTATGACAAATCCTTCTTTCCGAGACTGTAGGGGTCGATTCCATTGCACACAGCAATCTTCTGAATAGATCTAAAGCAAGCAGTGGCTTCTAGATAACGAACATACTCTGATAAGTTATCGCTAGTTGTTTGCGCTACGGCAGCCGTTTAGACCACCAGCTATTTCACTTCCGGTAAAACCGCTAAGTCAAGTCACATGACTGAAACCCAGCAATTGCAAAGGCTTCCAACAAATTTGCTTTGAAGTTAAGACTCTACCGTAGTGATTTTGTTTCTTTAGTTCTGGAGCTACAAAGTAAATATCTGGAACAAAAACTTTTCTGTAAAATCATGACCCAACCCTTATCCACATGTTTAACATTGTGAGGCAGTAATGCAGTTTTGTTTTGTTTTTTGCGTAATTTTGAATACTTTCGGCAGTAATGGGTAATGTAACGGATTACAATTTCTAAAATGGTAATTATATTGCGGTTACTAATCCAAGTATCACTTCGTTACCTGAACGCAATTTGAATTTTGGGCCATTCTCAGAAAATGTGATGAGTAACGGTAAAAACGTTTTAAAAATGTTTCTATATACTAATTTTAGTTAATCCCTGTAAATATATTTTAATAGACCAAAAAAAAGCATATTTCATGAATTCACAAAGCAAGAGTTCATTATTATGAAAAAATAATGCCCAATTGTTGTCTTTACTGTTACCCATACCGTCTTTACCGTTACCCTATAGAGTAACGGTAAAGACATCTCATGGCATTCTTGGGTCACTGAGTGCAGAAAAAAAGAAACAAATTCTGCATTTATTATCCCGTCTTAACTTGCTACTCGGCTAACTAAACTTTTCCAACATGCAGCATCATTACCTTTATCATTTGAGGGTAACGGCAAAGACCGCTAATTTCCCCAACATCTCAATTTCATATTTTCCTGATCAGTATCCTGGATTCCAACATTCATGCACCAGTGGATTTTTTTTTTTTTTTCTTCAAAATGGCTGCTCAACATCCTGGTCCTTTCTCCTGTAGCTGCACTGCCCTCTATTGTCAAAGCCCTGAGTTACAGCATGATTTTACCATTTGGGTAACGGTAAAGACATCAAGAAATATATGTACATTCTTGTGCATATATTTTAGGCTATACACCAAAAACCGCTGAAGCAAAGATCATGATGTTTTCCACAATAAAAAGTGAAGGTGTAGAGGTAATATTTCAGAAAGAAAAGCGAAAATAAAATTGAAAGCAAAGGAATTATTTTCACTCATTTAATTCCTCATTTAGACGCATGGTGGTAATGACATTTTGGTCTGTTTAGGCTAAATAACATTTTTGCAAATGCAGACAATTTTTGAATATTGATCAGGGATCGAAACGGGAATTTGGGAGCACTGGTCCATTTGGACCAATGCCTCTCGGAGGTACTGGTCCGAATAGAGTAGCACTGGTCCGTATTTATAATTACAAATTTCAAGCCGATTTTATATATTTATTCATATAATACAACCATATTATACATGAGTGATCAATTTCAACTGTCTATAAACTTCTTCCTCAGTCATCTCAGGGCCACGTACTTGTTGAGCGATATCCGTTTGTTTTGATAGCTGTCAGAAATGTCAAGCCAAGGACTTTTAAACTTCACGGGGGTCTAATCTATCTGACCAATAGCGGTTCAAGTTACATTTGTCTTCACGGGCAGCAACGAAAAAGAACGGGAAGAAACGAAACTTCGCGCAGCCATGCTGCATGTAGCGGTGTATACTGCGCACGTAAACAATATGGCGGCGCCTGTGTCTATGCCAACTTGACAAATGTCTCAAAATCTATTGAAATTATCGTAAAAAACGGTAAAATAGACCAAGTTCTGCTTAAAATGGGCGAGAATCGTTGATAGAAACCATCGAGGCAGTGAGTAGTTTGAGGTGTGTATGTATGTATGTATGTATATATATATATATATATATATATATATATATATATATATATATATATATAAAATGTGTATTAGTGCTGTCAAAAATGTCGCGTTATTAACGCGTTAACTTGACTCAATTTTAACGGTGATAATTTTTTTTTATCGTGAGATTAACGCTCTGTGACATGATGCCACGCCCCGCACAGCCACAGTCCTCTGCCCTCCCCCGAAGAGCCACGGTGCTCCAGCCCGACTTTGCAGTGGCTATGACAAGACGTGTTATGCTCTGCAATAAAAAAAAAAAAACATACATTGGTACAACCAGTGTTCGAACTATGCCGATATTTTCGGGGGGTCCCTTTATTCCCTTGGGGGGGGTGCTTGTGCTTGTCTCAGAGCGCGGCTCTCCATCGCACGCTCACTTAGGATATGCAAATGCTTCCCGTTACACATGATTGCTATGTCAATAAACATCATTTTGGCAATATTTTAGAGACCCCCCAACATTTCCCAAATCATGTTTTCAAGGGATCTCATGTCTGTTTCAGGGGATCTCGGATCCCCCGAGTATCCCCGTAGTTCGAACGGTGAGCAAGCCCATTCACTTTTTTATGCTGATAAGAGAATTACAATGGTTTTTCATGTGATAAAAATGTGCGATTAAATTGCGATTAATCGCGAGTTAACTATGACAGTCGCGACATTAATCGCGATTAAATATTTTAATCGCTTGACAGCACTAATATAGCGTGGCAAGCCAGTCGCCCACTCGGTCGAGTACATGTTGTCACTAGTCGCCCGTACCCTTTCCAACTCGCATTGGCGAGTGGGCGACCGCCTGTTTCGATCCCTGTTTATGTATGTTTTACTGCTCTGTTAAATTCTTTCTTAAAATAAATGTATAATAGATGGCCATGGTTAATGGTTTGAGAGAAGAAAACAAATTTCACGTTTAAAATTGAATTTGTCCCATTTTCTGTGACTGGCCTTTTTGTCTTGGGCTTTCCAAAGTTGGAAATACTGCCATTATTTTGAATTTGTGACGACCAGAGATGCAAAGAACATTGTGGTCCGTTGTAAACTCTCAGTCGAGCAACAAAACGCTTTCAGCTGCGAAAAACACATCATCGAATTTATTGACGCATCGGACACGGCAACACAGCGACGTGAAACTTGTGGGGGGAGGGGAACCCAGGTGCTGATAGAGAAGCACGCACTCCGACTAAACAACAATAACAACTGTACTTCAGGACTGAAAACCGTGGTGGAGAGAAGTGAAGTGGAAATGCTGTGAATAAGCTCGTCACTGACTATATCGTCGAAGAGATGTTATCTGTTTCCGCTGTTGACTCGCCCACATCTCGAGGCATTCTAGAGAAATACCCACGAAGAGCAACACTACACTGATCGAGAGAAAGACGTTCGCTGATGACCTCGAGAGCGAATATGTGGCGATTTAAAGGCCACACTCAGAGAGGTAAACTTTGGTTTTAAAGGGATCCTCCAGCAGATTTACTCTTAAACTTAGGTTAAGTATAGATGTCAACAGTCAAACATTCATTTTCAGAGTGTTCTAGAAAAATACATTTTTCTTAAAATACCAGACGGGCCTCCTGCGGAAGTGACGTATGCGATGACGTGGCGTAGTGGAAGCTTGGAGCAACTGGGCTGTTTATACACGTGTTCAAAATAATAGCAGTCCAACACGACTAACCAGATCAATCACTGTTTTTGGTGGAAATTATATTACTACATGGCAAATAATTTACCAGTAGGTGTAGTAGAGTCATAGAAAACCAACAGACCCAACATTCATGATATGCATGCTCCTGAGTCTGTGTAATCGAATAATTAAGTGAAAGGGACGTGTTCAAAATAATAGCAGTGTGGAGTTTAATTAGTGAGATCATTCATTCTGTGAAAAAACAGATGTCAGTCAGGTGGCCCTAATTTAAGGATGAAGCCAGCACATGTTGTACATCCATTTCTCTCTGAAAACCTGAGAAACATGGGTCGTTCCAGACATTGTTCAGAAGAACGGCGTGCTTTGATTAAAACGTTGATTGGAGAGGTAAAACGTACACTGTAAAGAAGTGCAGAAAATGATGGGCTGCTCAGCTAAAATGATCTCCAGTGCTTTAAAATGGACAGCAAAGCCAGAGAGACGTGGAAGAAAACAGAAGACTACCATTCGAATGGATCGAAGAATAGCCAGAATGGCAAAGACTCAGCCAATGATCAGCTCCAGGGTGATCAGAGACGGTCTGAAGTTACCTGTGAGTACTGTGACAATTAGGCTACGTTTACATTAGACCGTATCTGTCTCGTTTTCTTCGCGGATGCACTGTCCGTTTACATTAAACCGCCTGGAAACGCCGGGAAACGGAAATCCGCCAGCGTCCACGTATTCAATCCAGATCGTGTCTGGTCCGGTGCTGTGTAAACATTCAGAATACGCGGATACGCTGTGCTGAGCTCTAGCTGGCGTCTCATTGGACAACGTCACTGTGACATCCACCTTCCTGATTCGCTGGCGTTGGTCATGTGACGCGACTGCTGAAAAACGGCGCGGACTTCCGCCTTGTATCACCTTTCATTAAAGAGTATAAAAGTATGAAAATACTGCAAATACTGATGCAAATACTGCCCATTGTGTAGTTATGATTGTCTTTAGGCTTGCCATCCTTCCACTTGCAAGTGGTAAGTGATATGCGCTGGGATCACACACACAGCGGCTCAGTCCCGAAAACACTGCTAGTGTGCTTCACTCGCGCGCTCTGTGAGCTGCGCAAGGCCGGAGTGCGCACCCTCCAGAGGGCACTCGCTGTTCAGGGCGGAGTGATTTGGAGCGCAGGATGCCTGCGGAGCCGAGCGTATCTGTGTATTGGTATTGTTGTGTGCACACAAATCATGTATTGGTGTTGCTGTGTGCACACTAATCGTTTTAAAAACGTTAATCTGATGATCCGCTGATACGGTCTAATGTAAACATGGGCTTAGAAGATGCCTGTGTGAAGCTAATCTATCGGCAAGAAGCTCCCGCAAAGTTCCACTGTTAAAAAAAAGACGTGCTGAAGAGGATACAATTTGCCAAAGAACACATCGACTGGCCTAAAGAGAAATGGAAAAACATTTTGTGGACTGATGAAAGTAAAATTGTTCTTTTTGGGTCCAAGAGCCGCAGACGGTTTTTCAGACGACCCCCAGACACTGAATTCAAGCCACAGTACACTCTGAAGACAGTGAAGCATGGTGGTGCAAGCATCATGATATGGGAATGTTTCTCTTACTGTGGTGTCGGGCCCATTTATCGCATACCAGGGATCATGGATCAGTTTGCATATATCAAAATACTTGAAGAGGTCATGTTGCCTTATGCTGAAGAGGAAATGCCCTTGAAACGGGTGTTTCAACAAGACAACGACCCCAAACACACCAGTAAGCGAGCAGCATCAGGGTTCAAGACCAACAAAATGAAAGTTATGGAGCGGCCAGCCCAATCCCCGGACCTTAATCCGATAGAAAACTTGTGGGGTGACATCAAAAATGCTGTTTCTGAGGCAAAACCAAGAAATGCAGAGGAATTGTGGAATGTTGTCAAATCATCCTGGGCTGGAATACCTGTTCACAGGTGCCAGAAGTTCTCCGAAACCGTGGTTATACAACTAAATATTAGTTTAGTGATTCACAGGAATACTAAATCCTTAAGATTTTTTCAGTTTATACAGTAAATATTTGGAGTTTGTAATGAAAAATGCAGACACTGCTATTTTTTTGAACAGCCCAATGTTCATTTTTCTTCATTTTCTGTAAAGTAATTAAAATATTGAGACATTTTTCTTCATGTTTTGATGTAGAATATAATGTGCAGTGTTGCCAATGCATGGAAATAAAAACTATTATAAGGATTTTGAGCTTTACTCACGTTTTTAAACACACTGCTATTATTTTGAACACAACTGTATCTTCTACTTACATCGTGGTTTTGCTCATAGAGTTCGAACGAATCGTCTAATGAGACGCTTTCATCTCCCGACAAAGAACACTGGATAATCTTGTCTCTGTCTGGATTTCAACGCTGACCGGTTCATCTGTTTGCACGGCAATATCCTTTTGTTCCGGACAATTCACATTTGGAGCACATAACTGAAACTACCATGAAATAAAACTTTGGAAATTTCAAATGAATGAGTTTCGTGCAAAACGTTCTGAGTAATTCTGTTATCTGGAGTGTAGTTGACCGTACCTGAAGCTCAATCCAGTGACCTGTCGGTGGTTGTTCTTTAACGTCGATGATTTCCTTGTTACCCGTATCTTTTTCCAATATACGCTGAAGAGCCTACAACTCATCGGAATACTGGTTACACTTCACCAGGTAAGACGCCGATAATATACTAGAGGTGGATCCAGACCCATGCGCGTACAGAAATATATGTGCAACACTTAGCATCAGTCACGGGGCGTTTGTTTACTTTACCGCTAGCCGGCTACATGGGCTATAACCACGCTCAACCAACCAGGGCTGTGAAAAATCCGTGGATCCGCGGAATTCCGCGAATTTGGCCGCCAAAAATATAATTTTAGTAAATCATCTAATTTTGCAATAACAAATTGGGGGGTAGGGGTTGTTGTCTACCGACCGCTAGTAGTCTCGTACAGTGAGTGTCACCGAGCCGGCGAGTCTGGGAAAGAGCCGACCGCAAATTGTTCTTTCTGTAACGACATTGTAATTTTTTTGGTATCTTTTTTTCTTTTGCGACAATGACAGACCAGTTTACGGCATTTGTGCCATGCTTGCAAACCATGGCGCGAATCTTGTGTTCTTTTCGTTTTATCATTGTGCTCTTTAAACACGCTTTCGATATCAACGGTTTTGAAAAGGAGAATTTCGCGGTATGTTCGCGTCACGGAGGGACATCGTTCAGAGGGAGGACGGTGAGACTGACGATGTCAAAAACATTGACAAGGAAAACGGCATCAAAAATCCATGGAATTGGCGATGGCTGGAGTTTAAAGCCGGTAGTGAATATCCTCATGAGCACATACGGAAGATAAAAGAACCGGGGAAAACTTACCGCATCTTGTGCCATCAGGATGTGAAGTACGGTACTGGTGGAAGAACACATTTGGTTGACCATGTTAAAGGAAAAAAACATGCGGAATTGGTGAAATTGAAGCTGTCGAACTATGGACCCTTTTCACGTGACGTCACGACAAATGCGGCCGCCATTTTGGACATGTACTACCAGTAGTTTACCACAGCCAGCATTGAGGAACGGGAGCAAAGAAAGTGTTTATTTTCAGCAAGACTTCCATCATGCCACTATATTGTTGTGCACCTGGATGTAGTAACCATCAACAAACAAGGCAAGGGTTATCATTTTATCGGATCCCGACGGAGAAGATGGATAGCGGCCATTAAAAAAAATTAACAGATTGTCAGCCCTCGGCATACCAGCGCTTGTGCAGTGATCACTTTGTTGGAGGTAAGACGAATAAAATTAGCCAGAAAAGGCATTACATTGCTGTTAACATTCTGTGGCGGCGAGTGTGTAACCAAATAGGCTAAAATAACCCATTGTAACCTCTTTGTTCTTCTGTAGTAGCTATTAGCTAACGACATTAGCTAGCGTTGTGTTCCTTTGCTGTTGGTAGACTGTAGGACAGATCAGAGGCAGTGTCCTACAAACAGCGCTTAATTTGAGGGGGAGCAAGCCGGAGCGCGCTCCGGAACCTCGGGCGTTGGCTCCGGCAGCTATTTACACTGGATCCGGTGATCCGACACTTCTTTTGACTATGTAACAAAAAAAAACAACCCAAATAATTAAATAAAAAAATGCAAGTTTATTTAGTGTTAATGTCTGATTTTGATATCTGCCTTGTTGGTGATTTCTCTCATGAAACGACATCCACAAAATATCTGCAGATGAACTTAATTTGCAGTGTTATTACAAAACATGCCCAGAAGCGCAGCGCAGCGCCCCGCCCCCTTTTTTTCCGCACCGGAGCCGCTCATCCTCTGCGCTCCGGGACCTCCCACTTTACAAATTAAGGACTGCCTACAAATAAGTGTTCAAAACAATAGGAGCATGTATTTGTCTCTTAAATCCAGGCCGTTCCCTGTAATCTGTAACACTGGGTTGGAGAAAGTAATGGCAAATAGCGAGTGCACAAGCCATAGAAGGTAAACTGTACACAGCGCCAGGGCAGTGTGATGGTATGTCTACTTTTAGATTGTGTTAGCTTATCAATGAACACACTCGTCACTCGACGAGTTTCACGTCTTTACGACGGATATTTAAATGTGTGTTAGGGATTATTGTTGCAGTCTAAGCAGTCATTGTAGCAGCTAGATGAGCGAGAACCGAAAGGGTCTGTGCCATAAACCGTTATTTCTGTACGGCATTGCTAATGTGTCGTTACTGTTATTTCTCCCTCTGCTCGCCCTGTAAATGCCCTACGTCGCTGGATAGCGAAGGTGTTTTCTGCATCTCGCTCCTTTTTCTTGTATGTTCTCCATTTGTCGCCTTCCTCGCATTCAAACCAATTCAAGCCGAAGTCCGCTACATGTCCAAAATGGTGGTCGCGTTTACGAAGGTCACGTGACTGAAAAGGGTCTATAGACCCTTTTCACGTGACGTCACGACAAACGCGGCCGCCATTTTGGACATGAACTACCAGTAGTCTACCACAGCCACCAACGAGGAACAACGGCGAAGCATCGAAAGGAATATAGCCATCAAAGAAAGTTTTTACTTTCAGCAAGACTTCCATCATGCCATTATATTGTTGTGCACCTGTAAGGTATTAGGCAGAGACCCGTCCACCCGTAAATTTGACGGGCGATTGCCGATTTCAACGGGCAAGTATACACACAGACGGATACTGAAACGGACGATAATGCCGAAAATTTTCGCACATGAATACTCCCACATGTCATCCGATAAATCCAGTTATGTTCCGCCCACACACGGACTGGCCATCGGGAGTAGCGGGAGTTTTCCCGGTGGGCCGGTGGTTCAGCGTGGGCCGGCGGAGAAAAAAAAAAAAAAACAGTTGCGCGCTGGCCTTTAATATGATAAGCAATGTTAACAGTTTCTTTAACAAACTGTTAACATTGCTTATTACAGTTGCGCGCTGGCCTTTAATATGATAAGCAATGTTAACAGTTTCTTTAACAAACTGTTAACATTGCTTATTACAGTTGCGCACTGGCCTTTAATATGATAAGCAATGTTAACAGTTTCTTTAACAAACTGTTAACATTGCTTATTACAGTTGCGCGCTGGCCTTTAATATGATAAGCAATGTTAACAGTTTGTTAAAGAAACTGTTAACATTGCTTATCATATTAAAGGCCAGCGCGCAACTGTTTTTTTTTTTTTTTTTTTCTCCGCTGGCCCACACTGAACCACCGGCCCACTGGGAAAACTCCCGCTACTCCCGATGGCCAGTCCGTGTGTGGTTCCGCCATCATTTACAAATCGTAAGAAACACAGTTTAATACGAAAAATACTGAAAACTTGAAATGAAAAATCAGAATATTTCATCGTTTCCGCCATTTTGGCCCGCACTGAATCTTGTAACATGCGGACTGAATAAATCGCGAATTCTGATTGGTCGAAAATTGCCAAACACCCTGCGTTGTAGTTTCCTCTTTCTTGGCGGGAGAACCGCATTTTTTTTTGCTGACTCACTCTTCTGGATCAAGATGAATCCCAACAAACGCCCCAAATTGAATGTGACAAAAACTGATTCGTTTTTCCACAAAAAGACAGAAAAGGTATGTGTGATACATTGATTAACAAGGGGGTTTCATTGGGGTATGGTAAAATAGAATACTGTTGTTGTTTTTTTTTATTATTAAATACTGTAACTAGATCAAAAGATTATATACAATTCATTGTTGTTTATTTTCTTTTCACTTTTGTTACCAAATCAAACACCATACATACATCTGATACATTCAGGAGTGAAACTGAAAAAAATACAAAGTAAAAATATGCAATATTTCTGATCAAAAATTACACGCCATTTCACCCTGAAAATGTCCTAGAATGCAGGAAATGAAGTCTAAATTTCAAAAATTTTCTGGGGGGGCATGCCCCCAGACCCCCCCTAGAGGGACTTCGCGCCTGCGGCGCTCGTCTTCGCACCTGCGGCGCTTATCAGGATTATATAAAATATTATTTTTGACTGGTAAATTTCTTTTTCTGCCTAATACCCTATGCACCTGGATGTAGTAACCATCAACACACAAGGCAAGATTTATCATTTTATCGGATCCCGACAGATGCTGACCGACGGAGAAGATGGATGGTCTCTAAAATATTGGCAAAATGATGTTTATTGACATAGCAATCGTATGTAACGGGAAGCATGACAACGACTGCTGCTGCCAGGTTGGGGACACAAACTAGTAGAAAGGAAGTGTGCCAACAGACTTCCTTTGTGGTTGATTCTGCTTTAAAGGCGTCATGCAGTGGCGATAAAAGTCGCATTATTCTGCACCAGAATGCTTTCGAGATTCGAAATAAATTGACCGTCGATTTTTCAAAAGCTTCCCGCGGTTGTAATCAGTCCTTATTTGGTCATGCCCATCACTTGAAATTTCCCGCGTTCGCAGCGCCCCCTCTCGGTCAATGGAACAGCTGCGTGACGTCATACCAGTAACCACTCGGTGCAGTTGCAATGGCGGACACACCAGAAAATAGGAGCGATGCTGAGGAAATTAGCTTTGATTTTACCGATACAGAAGAAGAAAATGGCCCACAAGTAGAGATTTTGACAGCTGAATGTCCTGGTGGTATCCAGCCTTACAGATTTGAACCTGAGCGCTCATCTTCAGAAGAAAATGAGGACAGTTCTGACAACGACAGAAACGAAGACGAGAATGAAGAAGACCGGCAACTTGAAGACTTGTTTTGGTTGTTTCTCTGACTAAATCACTGCTTGTGTGTATTTTTAAAGACCATTTTCACTTGAATTAGAATGCTGTGTGATTAATCTATGATTGTGTGTAATACTGATAGCTGTAGGGGGTGAAAGTATAGCTAGAAAGATTGAATTCTAGCAACTTGACAGCTTGCGATCTCGCGAAATGCAGTGGGCCTTCTGATACAGTAGACCCCTTGATATTCCAGTTTTCATCATTTTCCTTTTATTGCGGTTGATTTTAACTTGATATTCAGTATGTTATAGGCTGGGAGTATTGAGCTTTGTATTGTATTGTTTAGTAAACGTACAGTCGTCAGTAATAAGTGATAATTATTAGTTAAAGGCAGCTCTGTGGCATAAATCACTGTAAAATTTGGACACAAGTCCAAATTTGGCCTTTTGGTTTCTATCCTATAGATCTATTTTGCTCTCCCATGATGATCTTAGACCTATTGAAAGCGACATGGGGTGTTGTTACAGCCAAACACAATACACCGATTAGGCATTTTGTATCACAGAATATTAATACATCATTTCATAGTGTTTTGAGTGTTCAAAACTATCCACAAACTGAATAAATCCACAAAATGCGCAATGTAAACAACTCTGGTAAACGCACGCTATAGAGAAAACATGGCGACAGGCCAGCATCACCCAACGGAGGTTACTGGTATGACGTCACACATAAGTTGACCTAGTTAACGGCTGGCTGCCTAAATTTGGCTGTGCGCGTCAACTTTAAATGCTTGTAGCGGGCGCATCGTGACACTGAGATCGCGGGAAACCGAGGGGCTTGAATAACCCACCAAACCCGACATTTTGACACATGATATAGCCTGATTGCTGAAATTACCGCACGACGCCTTTAAGGTAAGATGCATTTAATTATTCGTCTGCTGTGGGTTTGGAATCGGTAGCCTGACCGAGTCGTTCATGTTTGTGGTGCCATTTGTTTGTTGACGCGTGTTGAAATGGAAGATTGGTTGTTGACATGATTTCCAGTGATGCTTTGGTGCTGCTGTGGATCAGATGTGTTGAGTAGCCTGACTGTTTTTTTTTCTTGCGTGTGGTATCATTGTTGACGCGAGGTTGTTTTTTGAACATGCCAATGCGGACATGATTTCCCCTGATGAGTTATGACTTCAGACGCGATGCGTGTGTGGAGGTGTGGAGTCCGCGTGATATGTGCGTAAGATAGGCTTCTCGTGTTTGGAGATCCGCGCTCTGAGACGAGCGCAAGCACCCCCCCCCCCCCCCCCCCCCCCCCCCAAGGGACAAAAAGGGACCCCCCGAAAATATCGGCATAGTTCGAACACTGGGTTGGAGAAAGTAATGGCAAATAGCGAGTGCACAAACCATAGAAGGTAAACTGTACACAGCGCCAGGGCAGTGTGATGGTATGTCTACTTTTAGATTGTGTTAGCTTATCAATTAACTCACTCGACGAGTTTCACGTCTTTACGACGGATACTTAAATGTGTGTTAGGTATTATTGTTGCAGTCTAAGCAGTCATTGTAGCAGCTAGATGAGCGAGAACCGAAAGGGTCTGTGCCATAAACCGTTATTTCTTCATGTCCAAAATGGCGGTCACATTTACGAAGGTCACGTGAGTGAAAAGGGTCTATAGATTACCAGGTAGACCATCTTGTTCACATTTATTATTTATGTAGTTTTAACTTATGTTCTTGTTCATAATGTTCATTGTTCTCATGAATATGTAATGAAAGAGAGACCAAAAGAGCAAGGGAAAGCCATATAGAAAGTCAGAAAGAAAAGAGTAGGCTTTCTAAGCTGAAGAAACCGCTAACAAAGAAAAGGAAATAAATATAAATATTGACTTGTAAATAGTTGTATATACACTAAGTAACTTTAAAAACGCACATTGATAAAACTTGCTGAATTCGTGCTGAGTTTATCTCAAGAAGAAAAGAAATATATCACAATGGAAAAATAACTTCGTTCCGCCCGAATAAGTTCCAAATCTGTGCTCAAATCAGAATTTAAGGGAGTTGTACTCAATAACGTACAATATGACTCGGGTAGCCAATGACATGGACAGGCTTTAATTTTCAAACAAATTTTGCATACACTGTACACACACAATCTTGCCTATAAATACCCGGGGGAAATGATGGGAAAATTGTCATTATTGAAGATGCCACGCCTAAGCCAAAATCAACGTGAACAGGCCATCGGGATGTTGCGTGCCGGAAGTACACAGACAGAGGTCGCCCGGCACTTCGGTGTTCATCATTCGACCATTTCCCGTTTGAGTCAGCGTTACAGACAGACAGGGAGCACCAGGGATCGTCCACGCCCTGGTCAGCCTCGAGTCACGACGCCAGTTCAGGATCAGCACATCAGGCTAGCTCACCTCCGTGACAGATTCCTGACACCCTCAGTCACTGCTGCTGAGACCCCTGGACGACACAGACCCAGAATCTCCAGCATGACGGTCCGAACATGCACCAACTGTCACTTTGAATTTTTTTATTGTGAATTAATTCTTGAGTTTGACAATAAATGTCCTTTATCGATGTTTCAAGATATGTGTGCATTACATACAATATCATAAATTTCAAATATATGCATGGATCTAAAGTGATATCGTGTTGAATTCCATTGTGCGTTTTTAAAGTTACTTATGGCCCTTTTCCACTACCCTTTTTCAGCTCACTTCAGCCCGACACGGCTCGCGTTTCGACTACCAAAAACCAGCACGACTCAGCTCGCTTCAGCCCTGCTTAGCCCCTAAAACTCGCACCGTTTTGGAGTGGGGCTGAAGCGAGCCGAAGCGAGCCGAGTGAGGCTGGGGGCGTGAGCAGACACTCCCCTGTGCACTGATTGGTGAGGAGGAGTGTCCTCACACGCCCCGCGAGCACGCTGGGATCTGTAAACACCGCAAACCCGGAAGAAGAATAATTACGAATTACGAGAATTATGAAGCCTTATGCACCTCGCCTCATCTATACGCTCTTGCCAGTATCTGTCCGCGTTGTCGGTGACAACAAGCCACAGCACCAAGACCAGCAACACTAACGACTCCATGTCCTCCATGTTTATTGTTTACTATCCGGGTCGTGAGACTACCGCTTAAAAGCTCACTGATGTCACTGTTTGCACTGCTTAACGACATCACGTGACGTCCACCCACTTTCGCTAACTCCACCCAATGTGTCCACCCACTTCCAGCCAGCACGGTTCAGCGCGGTTGTAGTCGAAATGCAACTCCAACAGCCCCACTCAGCCCGACTCAGCACGGCACGGCTCAGCCCGACTCAGCCGCGTTTGTAGTGGAAAAGCGGCATTAGTATAGTTTTTGACTAGAATCCGTCTAACGTGAACAAAGACATTTTGGTATTGAATCAGTTCAAAAACAAGAACATTAGTGACTATTATTTAATAGTCAGTCTAGAATTTCCCCCCTGGAAAAGACATTATGGTACCCAATGAATTGATACTCATATTCTTGTGTCGATTTGTGAATTTACAATATGAGGTATGTTATTGATATATTTTCATTCTTCAAGTGAACCCTTATCAGTTAAAAGGTAAATCAGTTCAAATTTTATTATTTCAACATAATAATAACAGTTCAAATTAAATGGCATGGTTGAGAAAATATTTGCTTTCAGGAGATGCTTCAAATCTATCAATATCCACAAAATCTGTTCAGCTTCTGGGGCCCTGCGGCCCCCAGGCCCCCAGCTCCTGGGGAGCTGCGCCCCCCAGACCCCCTGCTAAAATTGTTTCCTTGGATTTTGTCATTTCTATTTCACAGTCCTGACCAACAGACCGGGCCGTGGCTGCCCTCTTCAGAAAGGGCTCGGCGTGCTCTACGCCTTGGTGAAAATCCATAGCGATCTGGTAAAATTAGTGAAAATATTTCTGCAGATGCGCATCTGTCAGATTCTTGGGCTGGATCCGTCCCTGTCTAATACAAAGATCACGGTAGAACAAAGTCGAAACTCGCCTCCCAGTGGTGGTGTCTCTGTTGCCGCTCAGTACTGCATCGGTGGACTTTCGGAGCTGAATGATGGGCAAATATTATTGGCCCGGCATCGTCTTTTTATTCTCGAAGCCCCCATGAATCTTGCTTTTACTTCCATCGATTCATCGAAACGGGACGGTGATGATCAAAATGATGTTCTGAGTATAAGTAGGGCAGATTGTTTTGAGGTCATCCGATGGATGGCACAAATCCATTCTCGCCAGGCAAACGGTGAAACGAAGCATCTTCTGTTATCGTCCTTCTTTTTGAGCATCATTTTGGCATTTATATGCCGTGCAATGAGGCGTACTTTATTTAAAAACCTATAAATTCGGTAAACTAGCAAAACCAGGATGTAAGCAGAGGATATAAAGAGCCGAGTTGCTCCAAGCTTCCACTACGCCACGTCAGGCCATTATTAAAAAATGTTCTGTTTCCGGTCCACCGGCCGGGTGAGTGCCGTTTGTGCGGTTGAAATTTCTTTTTTTTTTAACGCCGGTTTTTCGACATTTTTTTCGGGTTCGTAAATCTAAAATCGAACTTGACGTTTCCGCATTCCCAGGGCTTTCCACTAAGGCTCATACTAGCCAGCCATGACAAATAAGTAGCCAGCCGGGGGGGGAGTAAACACAAAATAAACTCCTGTGCACGCAGTTCCCAGGATTAAATGTATTTTCCACAGACCATTTATTTATTCACTTTACTCAAATACAAAGTAAAATGGCAGTAAATCTTCTTTCTTTTCTTGTGTATTGCATCATGAGGCGTTCCTGGCTTGTAAATCTCTTATTTTCGGTGCATGACACATTCACGCAGCTGAGCATGCTATGAATTAACAACGACAACGGTCTGCAGTGGGGCTACACAATTACACACTCAGCCAACATTTCTCCATTTGTGTATGAAAATACACTCCAACCACTCAGTTTGGCTTCATTTACAACCAACGGTGTCTTTTGATGCCAGCACGTAATTGAACGAGAGAAGACTGGTTTACCGGAGACAAAATGTGGCAGATCACAGAATCCAGGGACACATGTCGGCCCGGGGGCATTTTGAGTTATTGACAGATTCAGGCCCTGTCCACACGGCAACGGATTCAGGTGACTCCAATACAATTGCTTATCGTTTAGGCCTGGCGTCCACACGGCACCGGCGTTTTGGGTGCCCAAAACGCAGTCTTTTTGAGAACGGGTTCCAGAGTGGAAAGATCTGGCAACGTTGCCGTTGTGAAGTCGTCTGGATGAGTAGAACGGATTTGTTTACGATGACGTCACAACCACATGACTGTGAGTGCTTCACGCCGGGTAGAAGTGTAACGAAGATGCGAGTTGTCAACAAATCCTATAACTTGGTTCATGAAACGCGCTTACAAAATATTTTCACTGTGAATATTTATTGTGTAATGGTGCAAAGTGAGAGAGAGAGAGAGAGAGAGAGAGAGAGAGAGTTAGGGCAGAGTCAATCCCGCCAGCAAAAATAGGGAAAAAAAGGAGCGATCTCACCTCTTCAGATGTTGGTTTAAGTCCGACAATACATTCCTCAAAAAGGGCGTAGAGGAGCAAATTAATCCATCAACGTGTAGCATTCAATTTATTCCGGACCATTAAAGACGCCGCCTTCCACGTAGAATCATACGTCATCCTCGCCGCCATATTGGATAGGTCAAAGCGGAGAATAAAGATGCCTCATTCATGTGCTGCGTTTAACTGTACCAACAGGTTTGCCGTCCAAACGAGATCACATGGGATTACCTTTCACAGGTGAGACTGGAAAAATACTTTTCATTGTATTTGGTCATTATAATGTAATTTTCCGAACAGATTTTCCTGACTTTGTGGCTAATATGAAGTCTCGCGCATAATAGTTTATGCGCATGCGTCCTTACTTCTTCTATTGTTCTGGTGTCTCCGAAGGGACCGTCTTACAGCGCCCCTAGAGGTGTGGCATATGTATTGCATCGTTTTCAGCAAGCGTTGCGTTGCTATATGGACCTGATATTTTACTGATTGTTGCCCATTTGGACGCGATATATTTTTAAATAACATCTCGTTGCCGTTGTCGTGTGGATGTAGCCTCAGAAAGTACAGTTTCTAAGCTTTCCAATGATGCCTTCCATGTGGAGATCTGACAATATTTGAAGAATGTGTGGCATTTTGAAAGTGTATACTTCTTAAAACAGAAAAGGGAGAAAATCGCCCTCAAAGTTTTCCATCTCAGCTACTCTGGGTGCAGGGTGGGCACATAATGCTGCTCATCTGCATGACATTAAGGAAAGCCCTACCCCCTACGAGCTAGCACGATGCTGCTTTCATGTAAACAAAGATCACCACGTCAATTTTCCTTCCATGCAAAGTATGCCCAACACAATTATGAAGTACAAAAATAAGTCCTAAAGTATACTTTAATGTTTTGTGGTTGAAAAATTACTCACACCATAAGAAAGAAAGATAGCACGATGATGACACAACACAACACTAGTTTCATGTAAAGCCTCGGTCACAACCGGCCGTATGGTACGCACTCCTACAGCTGGTCTACACGCAAAAACCGCAAGAAACGCACGAGAGCGCACGTGTGAAAAGCACGAGAGTGCGCATGTGATGTGCTGATTTTCGAGCCGCAGAGGTTCTTTGTCATGTCAAACAAACTCTACAGGCGCTTACGTTTTTTTCAGGTTGCAAGACAAACTTACGGCCAACGCGCGTCTTTCTCCGTGAACAAAAAAAAACTGCAGCGATTTGGGAAACGCCAAAAATCACACGGCCAAAAAATCGTACGTCCGGTTGTGACCTAGGCTTAACCAAACCACAACACACTCCGTTACATGCAAAAATAACCACACAGCCTTAGATTAATAAACTCACCCCATCAGAAAGAGAAACGGCACCTTGCACACACCAACGCCTCCGATGGAATGTAATCCTAGAACGGTCCGTGTATCATCCGATCATTCAAGTATTCCATTCAATCTGGAAAACGAGGTTGCTTTTTTTTTTGCTAGAAATGGTGATCTCCGATGTAAATACCGTGTGTCTGTTTGCTTCGTGGTGTGTCAGGTCCTCTGCGCTCTGTTTAGTAACTCATTCCATAGTGAAATCACACGCCTGTATGCAGGTTAAGTAGCCATGCGCTCAGCCCGTATCATACAGCTGATTCGCGGAAAATAAAAACAAATGACTTAAATCATCATGTGAATGGCCCATATGGTAATTTACCCACACCCCCCAGCAGGCTACAGTCCTGACAAAAACGAGACAATTTGCAACAAAAAAAGTATGCGTTTCCAACAAAACAATCTATTATCTGAAATACTGATTGCATTCTTCAAGATCTCAACTTGCACATGATGGAAAAAAACAAAAATCACAAATTTCGAAAAAAAAAATGCTTCTTTTGCGATTATCTCGGATTCGTTTCGGCCGACATGTGTCCCTGGATTCGGTGAGCGGTCACAAATAAGCGTCATCTCTGCTTCTGTTTCCTCCGATGTCGCCTCCGACGGCCCCGACACACTACTGCCTCCGCCGAGTGCGCGCACACACACTGCATGTCGGGGCCACGGATGAGTTACTCTCCCTTAATCAACGAAGTCGGCGGGGAATTTGTGGTTATTATCGGTACAAACAGCGCGAATCACAACTTAAATGAGTGCGGTTCAGTTTGACATTATTGTCAGCCCGTTAGATAAACATTTAATTTTATTAAAATTGAAAATTAATATTTTGAGCCTGTGGGCTACAAAAATAGTCATTAAAGTAGCCGGCTGGACTTATTTGTGTAGTCGGGCAGCCGGCGCTTGTGGAAAGCCCTGCATTCCGCGCAGAATATAGAACTGAATCAGCTCTGCGCATGCGCCGTGCGGCACAAAAAAAATGCAGCCACTATGAAGGAAGGCGAGCCGGAGTTTTCAAACATTTGCTTAAGTGTGAAATCGCAAAATGGTATTCTAGCGAACAACAAAATAGTAAAGATTCAGAAAAACAAATCATTCAGTGATCATTTTAATAGTGTAATTTCATCCGAACTCGGCCTAACGCTCGATTTAGAACTACAAAAAGTCCGTGTGTCGGGCATTTTAAGTGCCTTTGTAAAAGTTTTGCAAATGTTGCAGTCAGCATTTAAAATGCTAACTTAAAGTTTCTGTACAAGTTTCAGTTGATTAAACTGTCATTTTATTAAATGTGTCTGCTTTTGTAATAAAGTACTGAAAGAAAAAGCAAACACAGCATTGTGATTTCTTATCCATATATATATATATATATATATATATATATATATATATATATATATATATATATATATTTTTTTTAGGGCTGTAACGATACACCCAACTCACGATTCGATTCGTATCGCGATTTTTGACCCACGATTCGATACGCCCACGATTTTTTTAAAATGTTTTTTTAAAGTAGTAAATTTGACTTAACATTTACTTACTTACATTAACTATTTAATAACAAATAATTCAGACCACTGCAGAGAATGAGTAATATGTATGCAAAAATGAACAAATGTATATCCAAAGATTGTTTTATTTCTCAAAAATAATACTGTTGAGCCGGAAGCTCTGTTTTTTTTCGGTTCTGAAAAAGTCATTTTTCCAAATCGTGTAAATCCGTTCAGATTTTTTTTGGGGGGTGGGGGGGTGGCTCTCTCACTGTCTCACTCTCATAGGGCCAATGATTTTCTGTGATCGCGGAAAACAGATGGAAATTACGGAATTTTTAAGGTGAAACATTGCTCGCGTGTCAAAATGTAACTGCCGCAGAAGGCTTCCGCCCAAGCAGACATGCCTTCAGTGTTGCCAGATATTGCTAACGTTTTCCACCCCAAAATATGTTCAAAACCAGCCAGAAAGCACCTGAACCCGCCCAATCTGGCAACACTACATGCCTTTCCGGTCAAGTGATTGTGATTGGCTTGTGGCACACCTAGCCAGCCAATGAGCTGCTTGTTTACAGATTCGCTCCCCGCGTCGCAACCAGAATGGCGACCGCTTAAAAGAAATGAATGCTCTGCCAGTGGCGAGTGTGGACGTTGTGTGACTCGCAGAAGATTGTCACAGGTCGGCGAAAAAACGACTTACTAATAGATATAAAAAATAAAAGTAATTTAAGTAAGTTTAAAATGTCATTTAAATAAAAAGTAAAGTATTCATAAATTGAAGTTTGGAAGCGCCTTTGTTTTTGGGCTGAGGAGAAGTTTGAAAGGGTGTACCGCGATTCTGCCTTCTTGTGTCGCGATACTGATCGTGGCTCTGCGTATCGCGATTTCGATACGCATATCGTTACAGCCCTAATATATATATAAAATCCCTCCCTCCCGACTGAAAATTTTTTTGCTCACCCGGTGGACAGGAAACGGATTTTTTTTTAAGGATGGCCTCATCGCATGTGTCACTCCTCCCGCAGGAGGCCCGTCTAGAACTACATTTTTCTAGAACACTATCTGGTCTCCGAAAATGAACGTTTGACTATTGAAATCTACGAATACTTTCAGTTAATATAAGTTTACGAGTAAATCCGCTGGAGGATCCCTTGAATAAACAGTTCACCAGATCAGCGGTTCCACTTTGGAGTGCACCAAGGTAGCATGCGTAATGTAACTACTGACTTTTGATGCCAAGTAATTTGGTTACTTTTTAAAGGCAGTAATTTGTAAAAGTAAATAATTACTCTTCCTGAGTAACTTGCCCAACACTGTTCAGTTGAGTAATGTTACAGATTCAGTGCAGTTCAGGACGTGAAGTAACTTTCTGTCGTCCATAAACATGAACACACCTTTATGATGTAACTGAGTGTTGGAACAAGTTGGGGCGGGGCATCTTCTTTCTCAACGTTTTTTTTGTTTATAGGTTTTCTATAACAACAGCTCAGACAGTCAGACAGTAGTGCTCGCTGTAATATTAAAATGAGCACCTGTGATTAATATGTGTTATATTTACTATTGGCGATTACATGACACAAAACTGAGAAGTGGCGTGGGTGGAATTTTCTATAAGGAGGTAGAGTGGATATAAAAAGTGTACACACCCCGTTAAAATAATCGTATTTTCTGATGTAAAAAAAAATGAGGCCACGATAACCTGTACAATTCAACTGAAAAACAAATCTGTTCGGGGGAAAAAAAAAACCAACCCAACCATACAATAAGCTGATTGCGTAAGTGTGCACACCCTGAAACTAATACTTTGTTGAAGCACCTTTTGATTTAATTACAGCATTCAGTCTTTTGGGGTCGGAGTCTATCAGCCTGCCACATCTAGACTTGGCAATATTTGCCCACTCTTCCTTGCAAAAGTGCCCCAAATCTGTCAGATTGCGAGGGCATCTCTTGTGCACAGCCCTCTTCAGGTCACCCCACAGATTTTCAATTGGATTTAGGTCTGGGCTCTGACATTTTTGGGGTCATTGTTGTGCTGAAATATGAAATTCCTCTTTATCTTCAGCTTTCTCACAGACACCTGAAGGTTTTGGGCCAAAATTGACTGGTATTTAGAACTGTTCATAATTCCCTCCACCTTGACTAAAGCCCCTGTTCCAGCTGAAGAAAAACAACCCCAAAACATGATGCTGCCACCACCATGCTTCACCGTGGGTATGGTGTTCTTTTGGTGATGCGCAGTGGTGTTTTTGCACCAAACATACCTTTTGGAATTGTGGCCAAAAAGTTCAACCTTGGTTTCATCAGACCATAACACATTTTCCCACATGCTTCTGGGAGAGTTGATTTTTTTTTTTTTTTGCAAAATTTAGCCGGGGCTGGATGTTTTTCTTTGACCCTACCTCATAGTCCAGACATATGCAGAATACGGGAGATTATTGTCACATGTTGTACACAACCAGTACTTGCCAGAAATCCCTGCAGCTCCTTCAGTGTTGCTGTGGGCCTCTTCCATCTAATGCCGTGGAAATGTTTTTGTCCCCTTCTCCTGACTGATACCTTTCAACAATGAGATCCCTCTGATGCTTTGTAAGCTCTCTGTGAACCCTGGCTTTTGCTGGAGGAGGCAACTGAGTGAAAGTCTGAACTTTATTTGGGGTTAATGAGAGTCATTTTAATTGATGAACCCAAAAAGACTGAATGCTGTAATTAAATCAAAAGGTGCTTCAACAAAGTATTAGTTTAAGGGTGTGCACACTTATGCAACCAGCTTATTGTGCGTTTTTTATTTTTTGTTTTTGCCCCTAACAGATTTGTTTGTTTTTCAATTGAATTGTACAGGTTATAGGTCACATTTAAAGGTGGGAAAAGTTTTGAAATTATTTATTGTGGTCTCTTTTTTTTTTTTTTTTTTTTTTTTTTAACAGCAGAAACATATTTTAACGGGGTGTGTACACTTTAAAAAAAAAAAATCCACTGTATGTATTAACATTTGGGACTGGAGACTCCAGGGTCAGTGTTTCGTATCAGTCGGTTTGTCAGCATGCGACTTCAGGATGGAGGACTTTACAATTTCTTGGCAACATGACCAGCTGTATTTTATTTATTTATTTATTTATTTTTTGTCTTGTTTTCAAGAGAGAGAAAGTAAAGAGACGTGTTGTGTTTATAGCTGCGAGAACACCGTGCTTGCCAACTCTACCGATTCACGTGGTGGTCTACCGATTTTAGTTCTACAAAATACCACATTACAAAATAATCAGTGAGCATTGTTGGATTCGCTCTTCTGATCTTGCTTCAGTTGTTTTCGGCACAGGGGATACAAGTACAGTATACAGCGTCAAATAGTCCTCTAAAGTGAAGCCGAGAGCCAATGGAACGGCGCGCTAATGATAATGATGTTGAGTCTAAATTGTATCGCTTCATTGCACCATATCATTGGTTCTCGTTATGGTTCTAGCCATGTTACAACAAATTGCCCCAGTATTTGTAAAATCCAAATGCGCTCTGGTGATCATGAACAAGGGAAAAACAAAGATTCGCAATGACAAGTTCAAGTTGATTTGGTCATCAGATCATCCAGCATCAAAGCATCAAGCAGCGTTTTGTCAAGTAAAGTACGTCGGTCCGATTTCTCCGTCAATTTTCTTCAAATATGGCACTCCGAATCGGTCAGTCAATATCCTTTATTTAACCAGGTAAAAAACTCCTTGAGATTCAAATCTCTTTTCCAAGAGTGACTTGGCCAAGAAGGCAGCATAAACAATATTGCGATAAAAATTATAGCAGACAAAAAATACAAAAGTACACCTGGTGTAACATTTACAAATGACTGACGTGTGCACCAAATTTCCTGAGTTTTCGAGGTGTCAAATGTGTATTTTTGAACTAGGGGGCGCTATGTAGTTAATGAAGCCCACCCAGACTGATTTACCATATCAGCTCAAATTATATCATCGGACAAACGCACGTGCAAAGTTCCATGAGTTTTTAGCCATCGTAAGCCCCTCAAAACAACATGGGAAAGTTTAAAAATCCCACATTTTATCCAGCATGGCTGACTTCCTGTTGGGCGGAGTCAGATACAACCAAGTGAACTTTTTGTTCTGTAGCACAAGAGGATCAATCACACCAAATCTCGTGCCAATCCGAGCAACTTCATCTCAACCATAGCTTGTTCTCAGGGGCGCTATAGAGCTCCAGGACCATGCCCGGTCCCTTGCCCAGTGTAACTTTGTGATTTTACGCGCATTTGATCAGTGTGCCAAAATTCGTGATTTTTCAAACATCACGAGTGCCTCAAAAATGAGTTGGTACACGGAGAAGAAAAAAATTAATAATGAAAAAGCATGCCGAAAACAATAGGGCTTTGCACCTTGGTGCTCGGACCCTAAGAAGGAGGAGCTAGCCCAAGAACAGATCTATAAACAAACGTCAACCAGTGTGAAAGCGTGAAGACAAGTGTGAGATGGACAATTTGCTGTGTTATACAGCGTACAATGATGTACAAGATTGCCGCAGCCAGTGATAAAACGTAAAAAGTGATCTCATCTCATCTCATTATCTCTAGCCGCTTTATCCTTCTACAGGGTCGCAGGCAAGCTGGAGCCTATCCCAGCTGACTACGGGCGAAAGGCGGGGTACACCCTGGACAAGTCGCCAGGTCATCACAGGGCTGACACATAGACACAGACAACCATTCACACTCACATTCACACCTACGGTCAATTTAGAGTCACCAGTTAACCTAACCTGCATGTCTTTGGACTGTGGGGGAAACCGGAGCACCCGGAGGAAACCCACGCGGACACGGGGAGAACATGCAAACTCCGCACAGAAAGGCCCTCGCCGGCCACGGGGCTCGAACCCGGACCTTCTTGCTGTGAGGCGACAGCGCTAACCACTACACCACCGTGCCGCCGTAAAAAATGATGTCCGATTTCTTTAAGTACTGGTCAGGTGCATTCATAAAAAGTAGATCCCAATAGTCCAATATGGGCATAAAACTTGCTGAAAACGGATGTCTCTTAGCCTGGAGTGAAAAGCAGGATATATTTCGAAAACAGAAACCCAATTTAAGTTTCAGTTTTGATGCAAGTTTGTCGATGAATGAATGTCAGGGACTCGTCAATAACAATACCCAGATACTGATATGACGTGACCCTTTCAATTTCAACACCTTTGAGCTATTAAAATTTTAGGAATGCAGGAGAATGCACCATTTTAATTTTTTTTCCTTCAAAATTTTCCAGTGGAGCGTGCCCTCGGATCCCCCTAGAAGGGCGTGACTGTGTCACGTAATCTGATCTGTCGCTTTTAATTATGTGGGGGTTGGCAAGTACGTAACACTGGTTCCCAAAGTAGGAGTCGTGACTTCACGTGGAGTCGCTCGATTTAAAAACGAGAAACTTGCATCAACGAAGCCACGTTTTGTTTCGTTCATTTATTTTAGAAGTTACAGTGGTGCTTGAAAGTTTGTGAACCCTTTAGAATTTTCTATATTTCTGCATAAATATGACCTAAAACATCATCAGATTTTCACACAAGTCCTAAAAGTAGATAAAGAGAACCCAGTTAAACAAATGAGACAAAAATATGATACTTGGTCATTTATTTATTGAAGAAAATGATCCAATATTACATATGAGTGGCATGGCGCTGTCGCCTCACAGCAAGAAGGTCCGGGTTCGAGCCCCGTGGCCGGCGAGACAAAGGAGATTTCTGAGGACCTCAGAAATGGGTACAAATGGAGGAAATTCAATACCATTGTTACCCTCCCCAGGAGTGGTCAACCAACAAAGATCACGCCTAGAGCAAGGTGTGTAATAGTCGACGAGGTCACAAAGGACCCCAGGGTAACTTCTAAGCAACTGAAGGCCTCTCTCACACTGGCTAATGTTAATGTTCATGAGTCCACCATCAGGAGAACACTGAACAACAATGGTGTGCATGGCAGGGTTGCAAGGAGAAAGCCACTGCTCTCCAAAAAGAACATTGCTGCTCGTTTGCAGTTTGCTAAAGGTCATGTGGACAAGCCAGAAGGCTATTGGAAAAATGTTTTGTGGACGGATGAGACCAAAATAGAACTTTTAGGTTTAAATGAGAAGCGTTATGTTTGGAGAAAGGAAAACACTGTATTCCAGCATAAGAACCTTATCCCATCTGTGAAACATGGTGGTGGTAGTATCATGGTTTGGGCCTGTTTTGCTGCATCTGGGCCAGGACGGCTTGCCATCATTGATGGAACAATGAATTCTGAATTATACCAGCAAATTCTAAAGGAAAATGTCAGGACATCTGTCCATGAACTGAATCTCAAGAGAAGGTGGGTCATGCAGCAAGACAACGACCCGAAGCACACAAGTCGTTCTACCAAAGAATGGTTAAAGAAGAATAAAGTTAATGTTTTGGAATGGCCAAGTCAAAGTCCTGACCTTAATCCAATCGAAATGTGGAAGGACCTGAAGCGAGCAGTTCATGCGAGGAAACCCACCAGCATCCCAGAGTTGAAGCTGTTCTGTACGGAGGAATGGGCTAAAATTCCTCCAAGCCGGTGTGCAGGACTGATCAACAGTTACCGCAAACGTTTAGTTGCAGTTATTGCTGCACAAGGGGGTCACACCAGATACTGAAAGCAAAGCTTCACATACTTTTGCCACTCACAGATATGTAATATTAGATCATTTTTCTCAATAAATAAATGACCAAGTATAATATTTTTGTCTCATTTGTTTAACTGGGTTCTCTTTATCTACTTTTAGGACTTGTGTGAAAATCTGATGATGTTTTAGGTCATATTTATGCAGAAATATAGAAAAATCTAAACGGTTCACAAACTTTCAAGCACCACTGTATTAGAAATATTAAAGACTGATTTTATGTAATATTATTGGGAGACCCATTCAGACAAGTCGTGTTTAAATGAATAAGGTACGTAATTAGGGAATAAATACTGACCACTTTCTCAGTTCATTTCATACTCATTGTGTCTCAGCGGCTGTCCACACGGTAACGGATTCAGGTGAATCTGATAAAATTGTTTATCGTTTCGGCCTGGTGTCCACATGGCACCGGTGTTTTGGGTGCCCCAAAACGAGAACGGGTTCCAGAGTGGAAAAATCTGGCAACGGAGCCGTTGCGAAGTCGTCTGGATGAGTAGAACGGATTTGTTTACGATGACGTCACAACCATTAGAACAAGCAGCACTCTCGCTGTTTTGTATGAACCACTGCATTGCATTCACTTTTGTATACAGCTTTTCTTTTAAATAAACAAGTAACTGAACCATTTCTTGAATTTCTTTTTTTTATTGGATAAGACTGCTTTTCAAAATGTTCACACACAATAAGAAAATTAAGTTATATAAAACTATGCACACTAATAAAACTAATTTGTACACACAGAAGGCACGATTTCCTCGCGTAGTTGCAGCCATCTTCTTGTTGTTGTGTGCTTGTTCCAGAGAGTGCTTCACACCGGGTAGAAGAAGGGGTTTATGCGCATGCGTCCTACTTCTTCTATTGTTCTGGTGTCTCCGATGGGACTGTCTTACAGCGCACGTAGAGGTGTGCCATGTGTATTGCATCGTTTTCAGCAAGCGTTGCGTTGCCATATGTACCTGATATTTTACTGATCCGTTGCCCATGTGGACGCGATATTTTTTTTTAAATAAAATCTCGTTGCCGTGGTCGTGTGGATGTAGCCTCAGATCGCATACTTGTACACCATCCTAAACCGCTATTAAGTCCTAGTACTAACCCGGTTTCATATTTCAGTTCGTGTTTGAATTCTAAAAATCTTTCGTGTAGTTGTCAAAGCTCTGTTTTGTGTACGTCTGGATTTGCTATATTGGTGAATACTTTCAAAAGTAGGATCAGAGATTTTGAGTGACGCGAGACAACGGCGGAAAGTTTTAAGATGGACAGACCTCGTCCGATTCTTCAGTTTTCATCAGTGTGCTCCCAAACATGACGCTCACCGAGCTGAGAACTCATTCTGCTCTTTCAACCGGTTATCATCTCCACCTTTTCATTCTCAAAGGCCTCTCTGGAATGACGCAAGGCGTGTGTTTAAACATTCCGTGATTTGTAAGGCCTTTGTTTTTCACCCGCGGAGAGAAAGGCAAGCAGATGGGTATCTGAGCAAGCGTGAAAGAGTCCACAAGTAAGCGAGTGTGAGATGTTTGGTGTGTGAGAGCATAGCACTGCGTTGCTTAGCACCTCAGGATGACTCTGTGCCCAGGCACTGCTGCTCAGTCCAGAGAACACTGGGAATTAACCTTGTCTGCATATGTTGTTGGGTCATTCGGCAAACACGGATACGTTAGGAAATGTGTGCCTGCATCTGGTGCCCTGTGATGGACTTTTTTTTTTTCTCTGATTCTCGCAGGTTGACGGCCGACTAAACCATGGAGTCCATGCTCAATAAGTTAAAGAGCACCGTTACCAAAGTGACGGCTGATGTCACCAGTGCCGTGATGGGAAACCCAGTGACGAGGGAGTTTGAAGTCGGCCGCCACATTGCCAGCGGAGGACCAGGGATGAGCTGGAGAATCTACAACGGCACAAAGAAATCCACCAAGCAGGTGAGCGGTTCAAGTGAACACATGACAGCGAAGTGAAAGCTCAGTGATCGGGTCCTGGCACCCGGCACTCAAATACAACAGTGCCAGGAGTTGGCTAACAAAAGGGCAATTCCATGTAAATGTCAACCTCACCATGCAAAAATAAAGCAACATGTAATACATCAAAACCACTCCCAGAGATATCACCTAGGCCTGTATTTTACAGATGTGAATAAGTTGAACCAATTTGTAACCAGCCTAATATGTCACTGTCAGTCTTTCTTTCTTATAATGTAAACCCCAAGCTAAAATCAACTTTGATCATGTACAATTCTATATTATTGCCACAAGCCACAGAAATGTATGCTAAAATCCACAAAACAGCAAAACAATAGCCATCCTAAATATTATTTAAGAACTTTGATAGTTTTAGCTGATATTTAGAGAGTTTTTCAAAGGGTTATGGTGGTTAAATTGCTGATTTTCTAAACATACGCCATGTCTATTTCAGACGCGTCACATCCATAACGGAATTTCGTCACATCCATAACGCTGACTTTTCCTTCCGAAACTCTGCATGAAATACAAAATATTTTAAACAAAGATTTTTTAATATTCACCTTGGACCCCTCTATCAAACGGATATCTCCATTTCGACATTAGGTTTACAATTTCACAGAGTTTGATAAAAATGTACAGTCACCCAAGAAAAGTGATACTTTTTCTGTCACATCCATAACGCATCTTTTATTGGCATTTTCTGGCATGCCCTAGATGTACTATGGGAATTGTTCTTGTTCTATTACTTCTCCAGTATGGTACAGCCTTAAAATATGCAACACCTGTTTAAATACTGGGAGACAATAAAACATGCACTGGGTCATTTGTTGCCATTTTGAGTTCAAGTGTCACGTCCATAATGCTGGAATTGCTCAAAACTAACGTTAAAGTTCTTCTGGTTGAGAACCAAGAATCATTGATATGAGGGGTGTGGGCGTGGCATTGGTTTGCTCTCCTGACTACAAGCAACTTGAGTTATTTGCAATGTCTTGCAAAAGTATTCGTCCCCCTTGGTGTTTGTCCTGTTTTGTCGCATTACAAGCTGGAATTAAAATGGATTTTTGGAGGGTCAGCACCATTTGATTTACACAACATGCCGACCACTTGCAAAGGTGCAAATTGTTGTTTTCTTGTGGCACAAACAATAATTAAGATGAAAAAACAGAAATCTGGAGTGTGCCTAAGTATTCACCCCCTTTCGTATGAAACCCCTAAATAAGAGCTGCTCCAACCAATTCACTTCATAAGTCATGTAATTAGTTGATTAAGAGCCACCTGTGTGCAATCAGTGTCACATGATCTGTCACATGATGTGTGTATAAATCAACCTGTTCTGGAAGGACCCTGACTCTGCAACACTACTAAGCAACAACATGAAAACCAAGGAGCCTCCACACAGGTCAGAGACAAAGTTGTGGAGAAGTATAGATCAGGGTTGGGTTATAAAACATATCCCAGGGAGCACTATTAAATCCATTATAGAACAATGGAAAGAATATGGCATCACTCCAAACCTGACGAGAAGGCCCCGCCCACCAAAACTCACAGACCGGGCAAGGAGGGCATTAATCAGAGATGCAACAAAGACAACACTGAAGGAGCTGCAGAGATCCACAGCGGAGATGGGAGGATCTGTCCATAGAACCACTTTAAGCCATACACTCCACAGAGCAGGGCTTTATGGAAGCGTGGCCAGAAAAAAGCCACTGCTTTAAGAAAACACATTTGGAGTTTGCCCAGCAGCATGTGGCAGACTCCCTAAACACATGGGAGAAGATTCTCTGGTCAAATGAGACTAAAATTGATCTGTTTGACCATCATGGGAAATGCCATGTGTGGCACAAACCCACCACCCTGAGAACCCCATTCCTACAGTGAAGCATGGTGGTGGCAGCATCATGCTGTGGGGATGTTTTTCATCTGCAGGGACAGGAAAGCTGGTCAGGACTGAAGGAAAGATGGATGGCACTAAACACTATGCACACTCCATATTTCTGTTTTTTCATCTTAATTATTGTTTGTGTCACAATAAAACAACAATTTTCACCTTTAAAGTGGTCGGCATGTTGTCAATCAAATGGTGCTCACCCTCCAAAAATCCATTTTAATTCTAGCTTGTAATGCGACAAAACAGGACAAACACCAAGGGGGATGAATACTTTTGCAAGACACTGTATGTGACCACCAGTAAAGTGACCCTGTGAGCTATGTGACATTCAGTAATGGCAGTAAGTGATATTACATTATAGGCGTTTAGCAGAAGTTCTTATCCAGAGCTACGTACAACAAGCTCGCACACCCAGTGCCTGAGGAGCAATTGGGGTTTGGTGTCTTGCTCAAGGGCACTTCAGCCACTGGCTTTCCTGTTGGTCCAGGGAATTGAACCAGCAACCCTTTGGGCCACAATGCTGCTTCTCTAACCTTTAGGCCATGGCTGCCCATGACAAAGCAACAGATTACTTCTAAACTCCCATCCTGTGGGAATCTCACAGGACTTCCATGACCAACAGGATTCCTGAAAAAACATCCGCCTCTAGTGTAGAAAGCGCTAAAGCACCTTAAAAGTTTGCTGGTTTCCTAACCCAGTTCTCGCACCTTGTTTGCATAGAGTGTACCTACTGTACAACTATTAGAAATCCTTGAGGCGTATTTCTTTTTATGGAGTACAGGGTTTTTTCTAGAAAAATTTAGTATGAGGGCGCTCACCATGGCGAGGGAGCGAAGCGGCGGGGGGATGGTGCCGGATGTCCGTCCCCCCCCCCCCGCCGTGCGAAGCCTTTGAAAAATTGAGGCTACAATGGGACATTCTGAGGCTATCCGAGAGGGAAATTGTAACAAATTGTCTGTCAACATTGAAAAAGAAAGAAGTAATCTTCTTCTGCCCCGGACAGTCTTTGGCTTTCTTCCGTTTCGTGCCGCGGGATGACATCTTTAAATGCCCAAGTGTCAACAAAAACAGCTCGCGAACTACTTCTGTCAAAAGCTCCCGCGCCGGTGGGTGAAAGGTCATTCAGTCTCGAGAAATCTCGCTCTACAAGTCAGCTGACCTTGTATGTAACCCATGTCAAATCTCGCGAGAGCAGCCGCGACAAGTAAACAACTAAACATGGCGCCTCAGTCTGGAAAACACCAATTCGGCTTGTTTTTGCACCGTCTGGCGGTGTATCTACTATGATTGGAATATTTTTGGAGTAATTATAACGTATTTGGTGATCAGAGACATTGTCACGTGGTGTTGCTGGGATGTTTTCACGGAGAAAAGATCGTTTTGAGAAAGATTGCATGTTGTGCAGTAGCATATAAGTGCATGGCCTAAGTGTGACTTGGGGTTCAATCGGCATTTCGGTAAGGGGCTGCACGCCGAGAGTAAGAGGGCGCAGCGCCCCTGTTCCCCGGTTTAGACGAAAGCCTGGAGTATTCACTCCTTATAAGTTTGTTGGACACTGGTTCTGAAATATTCACTTGCCTGGACGTGTTCATACAGACTCAGCTGCATTATTGGTTTGATTTTTGTTGGTTATACTGTACTTGCAGCAGCGGAAGTACTGCAGTAAAGTGATGCAGCTGCTTCTGCAAAATACTTTTAGTCTAATGATAGTGATGGCATGAGTAATGGATATTATTCTATCTACATTCACTGGATATGAGCAGTTGTGCGCTCTGATTGGCTACTCTACTACGAGGCTATCAGCTCATATACCGTGAGTAGAGAACAACAAAATGGCGGCGCGTGTTGCTGAACCAACCGAGGATGAAATAAAAACTCTTCTCGAAAACAAAACCCCAAGAAATACAAAAAAAAAGCAACAGAATATGGAATAAAAGTATTTCATGGCAAGAACATACCTTTTTATTTTTCAAGAATTATTCTTCTAGCATTTTTCACAAATTGTTAGTGTCATTTTGCCGGCTTGTTTACATTCTAAGCGGAAATGATTTAATCAGACGTTTTTATTTAAAATGTATAAAATTGCTGTTTCTCAAAATCCAGTTAATGTGGATCGAATAAAACAGGTATTCCACTCAATCTCGTTGTCCACACAGTCGCTACACGCCCCAACACAATCCTTTTCGGCCGTCTTTTCCTACAAGTTACACTACCGTTCAGAAGTTTGGGGTCACTTTGAAATGTCCTTATTTTTGAAAGAAAAGCACTGTTCTTTTCAATGAAGATCACTTTAAACTAATCAGAAATGCACTCTATACATTGCTAATGTGGTAAATGACTATTCTAGCTGCAAATGTGTGGTTTTTGGTGCAATATCTCCATAGGTGTATAGAGGCCCATTTCCAGCAACTCTCACTCCAGTGTTCTAATGGTACAATGTGTTTGCTCATTGCCTCAGAAGGCTAATGGATGATTAGAAAACCCTTGTACAATCATGTTAGCACAGCTGAAAACAGTTGAGCTCTTTAGAGAAGCTATAAAACTGACCTTCCTTTGAGCAGATTGAGTTTGTGGGGTCGATTAAATGCTCAAAATGGCCAGAAAAATGTCTTGACTATATTTTCTATTCATTTTACAACTTATGGCGGTAAATAAAAGTGTGACTTTTCATGGAAAACACAAAATTGTCTGGGTGACCCCAAACTTTTGAACGGCAGTGTATGACTTGGACCGATCCCAAAGCTGGGGGTTCCCATGTATTTCGTAGACTTCCAGCTCCACGGCCAGTCCATCAACCTTATTTTGATCGTGAATCAATAAAAATTACTCGGCCCAACATGTTATTCATTTTCAAGTCGATAATATTGATCCAAGCGGTCTAACTTCCAGTCTACTCTTCTGGCGCTGCCATTTTGGAAATCACATGATGCATTGCTGTGCACTGATTGGTTGAAAGGTGAGTGACGTTGAATTCGTCCGCAAGAAACCACGCACCCATGTTTTAAATGTGAACTGTCTAAATGAGGAACAAAAGCAGGAGTAAAGGCCCACGACACACCGTGTCATGGTAAGTAACGGTTGGAAATTAAACAAGTGGTACACAAAGTCTAAATTTATGATACAGTATGTGGCTTCAAATCATTATTCTCAAGTTTATTTGGGTGTGTTGATTGGGGGATACTGATGGATAAAACAGCATGGCATGTAAGGTTCATGAACACCGTTTCGAGCTTTGGCCAATCAGCACGCAGGAATGCAATCACGTGACTTTCAATCCTGGAGGTGCCGGTGGAGTAAACTGGAACTTTTCAGCTCGATTCAGAAAACTGGCAGCAGGGGACACTTGTATTGATTTTGATGTTGCTGAAATGTTGATTCGGGAAACCTTTATTGGTTTGTGATCGAACGGAGACCGACAGATTGTATGTGAAGTGAACCGTTGATGAATTACAGCTTTGGGGATTTATCCGTGTCATAACTTGTAGGAAAAGAAGACCGAGGAGGATTGTGTATTGGGGAATGTCGCGACTGTGGTCGTACATGGCTTATAGACAACTCGGTGCTACGCGCCTCGTCAGCTATCAGCTCATGTCCGACTCGATTTCATGGAATAACCGTTAATTATCTTTTTCGTGGTCCAAATCCTGCGCTCTGACTGGCTGCCGAGCGGGTCTGTATCCTACAGTACGGACCCCGGTTAGGGACCCTGCTTACGGACCTCTGGCGACTCGCTCGTTCACAACAACAACAAAGAATTTTTTTTGTCAACATTTATCTTTTTTTTTTAAAATCATATTTATTTCTAAGATTATCAAAAATCTTACAAATTTTTTCCAGCATTTCTCAGGAGAATAGCATTAATTTTACAGCATGGATAGCGATAACGACAGTCTTCACAGCGAAAGCGAGTTTTACTACCCTGAGGAAGAAGAAATAAAATAAAACATTTCAGGAGAAAGCTAAAAACCTGTAACTGTTGCTAACGCTGAGCAAAAACATGGCTGAATCCTGAATGACTCCTATTTGTATAAATAGGGGACTACATAGGCGGCAAAATGTAGTTTTTTTTTTCCTGCCATGGAAGTGCACTTGTATACCGAGGAGGAAGCCATTTGCATTACAGCCGTGAATGAGGATTCAAAATGGCGGCTCGGCTTGGTTTTCCCTTTCGGGCGCTCTCGTTTTCTGTTAGAATTTGGTAAAGAAAAAAATAAATATATTATTTACCAGCTTAAGGTCGGTCCGTATGGTGAAATACCATGACCTCGTCCTTGAATACTGACCTCGGCCCAGAGGGCCTTGCTCAGTACTTTCAAGACTTCGGTCACGGTATTTCACCATATGGACCTCCCAGCTGGGAAATAACATGTATACTGCTTATCTGTTAGGGTCATGGGTGAGCTGGAGCCAATCCCAGCGAGGTTCACCCTGGGCAGGTCGCCAATCTGTCACAGAGATGAATAACCACTCACATTAATACCTATGGGCAGTTAGAGTTGATCTGATCCACATGTCTTTGGACTGTGGGAGGAAATCAGGAGCACGGGGAGAACATGCAAGAACATACAAATTCCACGCAGAAAGGCCCCGTTTGGCTGCAGTGTTTGAACCCGGAACCTTCTTGCTGTGAGGCGACAGCGCGAACCACTGCACCTTTGTGCCAACATTATTTTCAGAATAAATGTTGAATATTTATATTTGTCCTTTTTTTCTTTTTTTAAAATCCTGCATTCACTTATAAATTAGGCCCGTGAGAAATGAAATTCACTGCTCAGTTATAGTTATATTTAATAACATTTGCACAGGCTCATTAAAAGCAGAAGGTCCACATTTGAATGTTTTATGACCCCACATGCCTGTTTAGTGGCCTAACAGGGGTGTACTGAAACACGTTTGCAGAGTTTTAGATCATAACCTTTGTATTTTTGATGACGGAAAGCAGAATTGAGAATTATCGATAAAGATAATTCATGGGGGTGGCACGGTGGTGGTATTGTTCGCACTGTCGCCTCACAGCAAGAAGGTCTTGGGTTTGAGCCTAGTGGTCGACGAGGGCCTTTCTGTGCGGAGTTTGCATGTTCTCCCCGTGTCCGCGTGGGTTTCCTCCGGGTGCTCCGGTTTCCCCCACAGTCCAAAGACATGCAGGTTAGGTTAACTGGTGACTCTAAATTGACCGTAGGTGTGAATGTGAGTGTGAATGGTTGTCTGTGTCTATGTGTCAGCCCTGTGATGACCTGGCGACTTGTCCAGGGTGTACCCCGCCTTTCGCCCGTAGTCAGCTGGGATAGGCTCCAGCTCGCCCGCGACCCTGTAGAACAGGATAAAGCGGCTAGAGATAATGGATGGATAAATCATGGTGAAAAATGGACATACTACCTTGTAGGCCTGTGATGAAATTGTGCTGCACCCTGTGTAGTGAGCACATTTAGGCCCAATCCCAATTCTAATTTCTACCCCTACCCCTCCCCCTTCCCCTTGGCCCTTCCCCATGAAACTGAGCTACAAGGGATAGGGCTTGAAATTCAACCCTTACGTATTGGGATAGCCCTTCAACGATCGCATACGTCATCGCGTACCTCCGTCAGCGTTTACGTTAGCAAAACGCGACCAAATGCATCATTGGCTGCGACCAGCCGCTACAGTCAGAGGCAGAACCAGAAATCTCTGCTGGCAGAGTGTGATTTGTTAACTAACACCACTGAATGGGATATCGCTTCGTGCACCACATCCGACAGAATGAGGTGTCAGAACACTCATGTAAACAATAAAAGCGAGAATAACAGAACAAAACGTACACAGTCAAGCAACCGAAAACAATACTCACTCCCAAAGCTTTTTAGCAGCAGCTTGGATTTCAGAAATCGCTGCTCATTCTCAGCTCGAAAGCGAATCAAGCGGCGTGTTTCCTCTGGATAACAACTTAAAACACATAAATAATGGAGAAAATACATTTATGACAATCTTTCGCCGCGGGAACCGCCATCTTTCTGAAATCCGCATGAAATCTCGCTGAAATCCACATGGCATTGTGGGAAATCACTCAAACCCCTTCGTTCGGAGTCAGCTCCAGGAAAATCTCCGTTTGGAGGGGTACAGAAGCCCTACCCCTTCCCCTACCCCTCCGCGTTAACTGGGATTGGGATACCCCTACCCCTTCACGTGAACGCGCAAAATGGAGGGGAAGGGCCAAGGGGTTGGTCCAAGGGGTGAAATGGGATTCGGCCTATGTGAATCGGAAGCCATTTGAAATTTCACGTGTGTTAGAGGGGCTAAACAATCAGAAACATGGAAAAGACCGGTCATGAAATCTTGTGTTGTTTATCCAGGAAGTAGCAGTCTTCGTATTTGATAAGAAGGTTATTGACCGATATCAGAAGTTTGAGAAGGACCAGATCATCGATTCGCTCAAACGAGGAGTTCAGCAGCTAACCCGCTTACGACACCCACGGCTTCTCACGGTTCAGCATCCTTTAGAAGAGTCAAGGTGAGTCTCACACACACACACACACACACACACACACACACACACACACACACACACACACACACCTGTACAGACAGCATACTCTGTACAACGTCCATTTCTAGCTCCGCTCCTTTCTGAAATCTAGCTTGTTTTATTATTTGATGGCAGAGAAGAGAAACGTATAAAGCCCGCCTCTATTTTTTGTGAACAGTAAAGCTCTGGCTCTCGGCATAAATATAGCTTTCGGCTGAAATAGCTGTTCTTTTGTGTCGAGCTTCATCAAAAGGCACGGCTCAGCTTTGGAGAAGGGACTATGAATAATACATGTATGAAAGAGAGAATGGAGAACAAAGGTGTTCATCTCCTCATGTTCACCCTGTCCAAACCTGTACATCTGTGCTTTATCCTAGTGCACAGTACATGATTAATTTTAGCCCTGGATTTCCGGTTTGCCAATTAGTTTTGGATTGTCGGTGATGAATCACATCACATCAATATGAACCCTTCTGAGACTAGTTGTAAGTACAGCGATGAGAAACAGCCAGTGAGAACCAGGCTTGTAGTACTTGAGTCCAGGACCCGTGCCCTAATTTTAAGGACTCGTGACTTAACTTCGACTTGAGCACTGAGGACTCGGACATAAACTGAAGATGAGGACATGGATTTTTTTCTTTATTTTTTGTAACATGCCATAATAATTTGGCATAAGATATTTACAGTGGTGCTTGAAAGTTTGTGAACTTGGAAGTTAGTGAATTTTCTATATTTCTGCATAAATATGACCTGAAACAACATCAGATTTTCACACAAGTCCTAAAAGCAGATAAAGAGAACCCAGTTAAACAAATGAGACAAAAATATTATACTTGGTCATTTATTTATTGAGGAAAATGATCCAATATTACATATCTGTGAGTGGCAAAAGTATGTGAACCTCTAAGATTAGCAGTTAATTTGAAGGTGAAATTAGAGTCAGGTGTTTTCAATCAATGGGATGACAATCAGGTGTGAGTGGGCACCCTGTTTTATTTAAAGAACAGGGGTCTATCAAAGTCTGATCTTCACAACACATGTTTGTGGAAGTGTATCATGGCACGAACAAAGGAGATTTCTGAGGACCTCAGAAAAAGCGTTGTTGATGCTCATCAGGCTGGAAAAGGTTACAAAACCATCTCTAAAGAGTTTGGACTCCACCAATCCACAGTCAGACAGATTGTGTACAAATGGAGGAAATTCAAGACCATTGTTACCCTCCCCAGAAGTGGTCGACCAACAAAGATCACTCCAAGAGCACGGCGTGTAATAGTCGACGACATCACAAAAGACCCCAGGGTAACTTCTAAGCAACTGAAGGCCTCTCTCACATTGGCTAATGTTCATGAGTCCACCATCAGGAGAACACTGAACAACAATGGTGTGCATGACGGGGTTGGAAGGAGAAAGCCACTGCTCTCCAAAAAGAACACTGCTGCTCGTCTGCAGTTTGCTAAAGATCACGTGGACAAACCAGAAGGCTATCGGAAAAATGTTTTGTGGATGGATGAGACCAAAATAGAACTTTTTTGGTTTAAATGAGAAGCATTATGTTTGGAGAAAGGAAAACACTGCATTCCAGCATAAGAACCTTATCCCATCTGTGAAACATGGTGGTGGTAGTATCATGGTTTGGGCCTGTTTTGCTGCATCTGGGCCAGGACGGCTTGCCATCATTGATGGAACAATGAATTCTGAATTATACCAGCGAATTCTAAAGGAAAATGTCAGGACATCTGTCCATGAACTGAATCTCAAGAGAAGGTGGGTCATGCAGCAAGACAACGACCCTAAGCACACAAGTCGTTCTACCAAAGAACGGTTAAAGAAGAATAAAGTTAATGTTTTGGAATGGCCAAGTCAAAGTCCTGACCTTAATCCAATGGAAATGTTGTGGAAGGACCTGAAGCGAGCAGTTCATGTGAGGAAACCCACCAACATCCCAGAGTTGAAGCTGTTCTGTGCGGAGGAACGGGCTAAAATTCCTCCAAGCCGGTGTGCAGGACTGATCAACAGTTACCGGAAACGTTTAGTTGCAGTTATTGCTGCACAAGGGGGTCACACCAGATACTGAAAGCAAAGGTTCACATACTTTTGCCACTCACAGGTGTGTAATATTGGATCATTTTCCTCAATAAATAAATGACCAAGTATAATATTTTTGTCTCATTTGTTTAACTGGGTTCTCTTTATCTACTTTTAGGACTTGTGTGAAAACCTGATGATGTTTTAGGTCCTATTTATGCAGAAATATAGAAAATTCTAAAGGGCTCACAAATTTTCAAGCACCACTGTATATCTACATTAATTTTTGTACTAATTTCGTGCAAGAGCGTCACACCTGTGCGCATTGGCGCATGCGTCAGATAGACTGTCGGGCGCGCTCCGGACAGTGTGCACGCTGTAAACGACTTTCACCTGCACAGGATTAAGGCGCAATCAGTGCGCCGATATAAAAACTGTGAAAACACACTTTCTTTGCGAAGTATTGAGTTGCGTTGCTGACACATTACCGAGCCTTATTTCCTTGTTTGGTTTCCTGATTTCCTGTTTCTCGTCTTTGATTCTGCCGAGTACACAGTAGCCTGTTTGTGCCTCGCTCGACCTATTGCCTGTTTCACTGTTTTACGATTTTGTCTGCCGTTCTGGATTGGTTACCGTCTTCACTTGTATTAATAAACACACCTTCTGCACTTACATCCGTCTCCCAACCATCTCTGACAGAATACTTCACCCTCCCTGATAAAGAGAAGCACATTCACCTGTTCATACGTCACGTTCAGGAATAAACTAATGTTAATGGCGCTGAAACAGCCGCCGTCAAATGGTGCGGTTGGAGTCTTTTCTTCTTTTTTTTTTTTTAATGACTTGGACTTGAACACTGGGGACTCGAGACTGGACTCGAGGTTTAGTGACTCGACTACAACACTGATGAGAACCCAAGAAATAGTCACATTGATCTGTCAAGCGCAGTAGATTTCAGAACCTGGATCTGTCATTTATCTGTGTGAGAGGATGAGGACTAAGTGTAAGCACAATAATAATAATAATAATAATAATAATAATAATAATAATAATACTTGCATAAGAAATTATTGGCAGGTTCTCTTTGCAGAACAGGCAGTCCTCGCGGCTGGAATCAATCCAATCAGTGTTTCTTCCACATATTCTTGTGTTTCTGTCTGTCTTTTTTTCTTGTATGGATACAAAATAGTTCTACAAAGTCACATGATGAATGGCTCTTGCTTGTATCTTTGTGACGAGCAGGTTTTAGGAGTCTCAACATGCGGAGAAATGTGTGGTGTGCACACAAATGCGTCCACTAAACAACTCATGACGAGCGATTTGTGATTCTGAGGTTTTGAAATTCGTGTCTGTGGATTTATAGGATGAATAGGTGATTCCACCAGGTGTCACAGTTAATCGTAGTTAAAGTGCTGATGACATGTTTTTGACATCTTTGGCGATGTTTTATAACATAAAAAGTAATTCCCGATCCATATATTAATTCACGAAGGCGCCTATTTTACAAGTTATGATTAAAAAAAAACGCGGCTATTTGGGCAAATTTGACGGGGCTGCAGCACCCAGGAGACGAAAGAGGAGGAGGAGCTATATGACGTCAGCGAAAGAACCTTCCTCCTAACTTACCAGTTTGTTGTTGATGCGACAGGTGTTCAGTTTGTCATTATTAGTATTATTATTATACATTTTATTTATATATATATATATATATATATATATATATATATATATATATATATATATATATTAGTTATTATGCCTGCGCATTGTGTTGCCGGCTTTTGCTCCAAAACCTACAAGGATGGGGTAAGTTTATTCAAGTTTCCCAGAGATCCCGAGCTGCATGCGAAGTGGGTGAAGCAAGTCAGGCGCACTCGTGACAAGTGGGAGCCCTCACCAACATCTGTCCTGTGCTCTGAACACTTCGATTTGGATTGTTTTGACACCCTTCCCAGCTTAAAAGAATCTCTTGGGTGTTCAGTTCATCACAAACATGTGTTACTACCATCCACAGTGCCTACACAGTGTTGCCAGATTGGGAGGAATCCCGCCCAGTTGAGCGGTTTCAAGTGCATTTTGGTGGGTTTTGAACATGTTTTGGGCTGGAAAACGTCAGCAGTATGTGTTGCCAGATACTGCTGAAGTTTTCCAGCCCAAAATACGTTCAAAACCCACCAAAATGCACTTGAAACTGCTCAACTGGGCGGGAAGCCTCCCAATCTGGCAACACTGCCAGTATTCCGGAGGGGGTCTACTAGTAGCTATGCCGGATCCAAAGACAGTCCTCCTGTCAGAACATGTGTTGTGAAATGACATAAGATAAAGGTACGTAGAGCTATAGATTCTACATGATAATCATAAATGTAATCATAAAGTCGGCGTGATATCAGTCATGTATTTGCTTGTGAAAGCTTGCGGCTTTCATGTGACTGCCGCCTAGCAACGAGAGGCAAAGGGTAAAGAGGGTAGGCTATCATAGATTCTATTCGGAAGAGATCAACACAATTCTAGACTCCCAGAAGAGGAAGAGCTAGCACTAGAGAGTTCACCGGCGTTTTCATGCGCCATTTCCATTGAGTAGAACCAGAATAGAACAGCCAGTGAACCGCAGCGTGTTCTTCCGCTGACGTCACAGCATGGCCGCGAGCCACGGACCCAGTTTTCTTGCGCTGTGCAATTAAAAGTTGGATATTTGCGTAACAACAGCTTCTTTTCACGTAATTATAACAGAAATCTAACGTTTGCCATGTTGTATAGTTTATTTAAGAAATTGCATAGAGTCATGTTCGTGTCATCAGCACTTTAAATCTCCCGTGCTTCATTTCTTTATATCTTTTTTTTTTTTTCCTTCTTTTTTTTCAGGGACTGTTTGGCGTTCTGCACAGAGCCTGTGTTTGCTAGCTTGGCTAATGTGCTGGGCCAGTGGGACAATCTGCCTAGTCCTGTTCCTACAGACATCAAAGAGCACAAACTCTTTGACGTGGAGACAAAGTACGGTTTACTACAGGTGAGACAACCATGATGGAGAAATCCACATATTCTCTTCGTCCCTATTTATTCGTTAAAGGTGCCTATTTATTTATTTATTTATTTATTGGCTTACTTGTATAAATAACCTGGATGACATTTCCAGTCAGGAATGCTTGTTTGCGTTTGGATGTGCTTCTTCTAAGTCGTTTTATAGACCATTCGATTCTATGGGCCACTTTAGGTGCTGGGGGCGGAGCTGAGTGAACATTGGCGGGAATCATTCAAATGTTGAACCCACCTAACCGTGAAAGTCGTAATCTTGTGTAATTATGATGTACTTATCATACCTAATGCACTCTTTGATACAACCCCGATTCCAAAAAAGTTGGGACAAAGTACAAATTGTAAATAAAAACGGAATGCAATAATTTACAAATCTCAAAAACTGATATTTTATTCACAATAGAACATAGACAACATATCCAATGTCGAACGTGAGACATTTTGAAATGTCATGCCAAATATTGGCTCATTTGAAATTTCATGACAGCAACACATCTCAAAAAAGTTGGGACAGGGGCAATAAGAGGCTGGAAAAGTTAAAGGTACAAAAAAGGAACAGCTGGAGGACCAAATTGCAACTCATTAGGTCAATTGGCAATAGGTCATTAACATGACTGGGTATAAAAAGAGCATCTTGGAGTGGCAGCGGCTCTCAGAAGTAAAGATGGGAAGAGGATCACCAATCCCCCTAATTCTGTGCCGACAAATAGTGGAGCAATATCAGAAAGGAGTTTGACAGTGTAAAATTGCAAAGAGTTTGAACATATCATCATCTACAGTGCATAATATCATCAAAAGATTCAGAGAATCTGGAAGAATCTCTGTGCGTAAGGGTCAAGGCCGGAAAACCATACTGGGTGCCCGTGATCTTCGGGCCCTTAGACGGCACTGCATCACATACAGGCATGCTTCTGTATTGGAAATCACAAAATGGGCTCAGGAATATTTCCAGAGAACATTATCTGTGAACACAATTCACCGTGCCATCCGCCATTGCCAGCTAAAACTCTATAGTTGAAAGAAGAAGCCGTATCTAAACATGATCCAGAAGCGCAGACGTCTTCTCTGGGCCAAGGCTCATTTAAAATGGACTGTGGCAAAGTGGAAAACTGTTCTGTGGTCAGACGAATCAAAATTTGAAGTTCTTTATGGAAATCAGGGACGCCGTGTCATTCGGACTAAAGAGGAGAAGGACGACCCAAGTTGTTATCAGCGCTCAGTTCAGAAGCCTGCATCTCTGATGGTATGGGGTTGCATTAGTGCATGTGGCATGGGCAGCTTACACATCTGAAAAGACACCATCAATGCTGAAAGGTATATCCAGGTTCTAGAGCAACATATGCTCCCATCCAGACGACGTCTCTTTCAGGGAAGACCTTGCATTTTCCAACATGACAATGCCAAACCACATACTGCATCAATTACAGCATCATGGCTGCGTAGAAGAAGGGTCCGGGTACTGAACTGGCCAGCCTGCAGTCCAGATCTTTCACCCATAGAAAACATTTGGCGCATCATAAAACGGAAGATACGACAAAAAAGACCTAAGACAGTTGAGCAACTAGAATCCTACATTAGACAAGAATGGGTTAACATTCCTATCCCTAAACTTGAGCAACTTGTCTCCTCAGTCCCCAGACGTTTACAGACTGTTGTAAAGAGAAAAGGGGATGTCTCACAGTGGGAAACATGGCCTTGTCCCAACTTTTTTGAGATGTGTTGTTGTCATGAAATTTAAAATCACCTAATTTTTCTCTTTAAATGATACATTTTCTCAGTTTAAACATTTGATACGTCATCTATGTTCTATTCTGAATAAAATATGGAATTTTGAGACTTCCTCATCATTGCATTCCGTTTTTATTTACAAATTGTACTTTGTCACAACTTTTTTGGAATCAGGATTGTAGTTTTTACACTGATGTTGTAGGGTTTCTTTTTTTGCGTGTGTCTATTTGTGCCAAAAATTCAGTACATGGATGTGTGAGACAGGAGTTGTTCAATCAACATATCTTTGAAAACGAGTGCGGTTTCATAGACTCCCATTCAAGGGCAGGGTCTGGGGGAGGTGGGCTGCCCACCTCTGATTAGAGCGTGTTAACATTTTATTTCAACTAATGTAGAGAAGTACCGAACGCTCGACTCGACTCGACTTCACCATCGGCCTTGCAAGGGTCAGGATTATTTTAACCAGTAGATGGCGCCTTGAAGCCATTTTCAACCCATAAATGCAGATTTTTATAGAAATGGTAAATTTGTAAATCTGAACATCAGTATTGATGTTTGATCACAGTACAGCCGTATCGTTGAGTTTACAGCTGGAAAAGCACATTTACGTGTGCAGTGCCATTTTAAAAAGAACAGGAAAAGAGTGCAGCTGTTGTCTGTCGTTTAATGCTTTCATGGACAGCAGATAAGACGGAGAAAACTGCAGTTTATAAATAATCATCTGTGTGAAAACGAACATGAATTGCTCTAAAAACAGTGATCCCAGAGGTAATACTGGGTACAGACAGACCTCAAGTGTGAAAACACTCCTCCTTATTCCTTAACACGCTGTAGCAAACAAAAACAACCCTTCGTATAAACAGATATGATGCACGTTACTCATCTAACTTTAATAAGAAAATGTATAATGAGCAGTTCCACTTTATTTGGAATACCAAAAAAAGAAAAGCGCGTCTAGTGTCATCTAGCGTAGGGGATGTCTGGGCCATCCTTAACTGTAAAATAAATGGCACAGAGCAGCTTAGTAAAGTTATAATTAATGAAATAAGCGTACCTAAAGCCTAGGTCACAACCAGATGTACGATTTTTTTGGCCGTGCGATTTTTGGCGTTTCCCAAATCGCTGCGTTTTTTTTGTTCATGGAGAAAGACGCACGTTGGCCGTAAGTTTGTCTTGCAACCTGAAAAAAATGTAAGCGCCTGTAGAGTTTGTTTGACATGACAAAGAACCTCTGCGGCCAGTCTATGGCTCGAAAATCAGCACGTCACACGCGCGCCCTCCGTGCGTTTCTTGCGTTTTTTGCACGTAGACCGGCCGTAGGAGCACGTACGGCCGGTTGTGACCGAGGCTCAAGTGTGTGTGTTTTTGTTTATTACAGCTGTAGACATTTCTATTTCTGCACTTTCCACTGTCTGAATGCATTAAGGTTAAGTTGATTTCATCAGCCCACTTTGTTTTTAAGTTATTGAGGTTTGGATTAAACCCCATTTACTTCAAGCGACCAGTCAAACAGGCGAATTAAAAATTATTCCACGAAATCGAGTCGTACATGAGCTGATGGCTATAAACCATGTATGACGAGACTGCGTGGGATAACCGTTTTATTCACTGGATTTTGAGAAACGGAGCATTTTTATTTTTTGCAAATTCAATCAGTAAAACCTTTTTTATACAAAACGTCCGACAAAATAATTTCTGCTTAGAATGTAAACAAACTGCTGAAATGACCGTAGCAATTTATGAAAAATGCTGCTATAATAATAATTATTGAAAAATATTTAAAAAAAAGAGACGTTCTTACCATCAAATAGTTTTTATTCTATATTTTGTTATGCCTTTTTTTTGTGCGTGTTCTCTCTTTGGGGTTTTGTTTTCGAGTAGAGTTTTTATTTCGTCCTTGGTTGGTTCAGCAAAACTGTCCGCCATTTTGTTTTTCTCTCCTCATTGTACGGTATATGAGCTGATATCCTAATAGTAGAGTAGCCAATCAGAGCATGCGATTGCTCATATCCAGCGACTGTGGATAGAATAATAACCATTAGAACCCGTTAGTGGAAGATATTTGATTTGTGATTTCCACCACTGTAGCTAAATAAATAAATGATCGGCCCCTCATGTTATGCTTCACGGACCCCATTTTACAAATCGTTGATCGAGTGCAGAACTGGTGGGCGGCACGGTGGTGTAGTGGTTAGCGCTGTCGCCTCACAGCAAGAAGGTCCGGGTTCGAGCCCCGGGGCCGGCGAGGGCCTTTCTGTGCGGAGTTTGCATGTTCTCCCCGTGTCCGCGTGGGTTTCCTCCGGGTGCTCCGGTTTCCCCCACAGTCCAAAGACATGCAGGTTAGGTTAACTGGTGACTCTAAATTGAGCGTAGGTGTGAATGTGAGTGTGAATGGTTGTCTGTGTCTATGTGTCAGCCCTGTGATGACCTGGCGACTTGTCCAGGGTGTACCCCGCCTTTCGCCCGTAGTCAGCTGGGATAGGCTCCAGCTTGCCTGCGACCCTGTAGAACAGGATAAAGCGGCTAGAGATAATGAGATGAGATGAGTGCAGAACTGGTTTTATCCGTATAATATAGGTGATTAAATTGTGTTAATTTTGCCGCCTTCGTCTTCTTGACATCCAGTTGACCTTTTGGCCTAAAAATGCTTTTGGTGTTGTTATACACATTGCAGTTTGTCTGCATGCTTTCTGTTTGGTTTGATTTGCCTGACTGATCCCTCACTAAACATGGTTGATGATAACTCCTCGGTGTCCTGCGTTTCCTCTCCCCAGATATCCGAGGGCCTGTCCTTCCTGCACAATGGCGTGAAAATGGTGCACGGTAACCTGTGTCCAGAGAACATCATCCTGAATAAGAGCGGCGCTTGGAAAATCATGGGCTTCGATTTCAGCATCTCTTCCAGCAACCCGTCAGATGCAGAGGTCAGAAACGCCGAGTGGTTCTGTAAATGGGTGTTCGGGCTGAGCAGGGAATTTAAAATCCGTTAAAAATGTCACAGGGAGGCTATTTTATCCTAGGCTTTAATGATTCAGGTTTGTTTTAATGTATTTATGCAGTTTCGTTGTTGTTACATGGCATCTTTAACACGTACAGTGGGGCAAAAAAGTATTTAGTCAGTCACCAATTGTGCAAGTTCTCCCACTTGAAAAGATGAGAGAGGCCTGTACTTTTCATCATAGGTACACTTCAACTATGAGAGACAGAATGAGAAAAAAAAAATCCAGAAAATCACATTGTCTGATTTTTAAAGAATTTATTTGCAAATTATGGTGGAAAATAAGTATTTGGTCAATAACAAAAGTTCATCTCAATACTTTGTTATATACCCTTTGTTGGCAATGACAGAGGTCAAACGTTTTCTGTAAGTCTTCACAAGGTTTTCGCACACTGTTGCTGGTATTTTGGCCCATTCCTCCATGCAGATCTCCTCTAGAGCAGTGATGGTTTGGGGCTGTCGCTGGGCAACACGGACTTTCAACTCCCTCCAAAGATTTTCTATGGGGTTGAGATCTGGAGACTGGCTAGGCCACTCCAGGACCTTGAAATGCTTCTTACGAAGCCACTCCTTCGTTGCCCGGGCGGTGTGTTTGGGATCATTGTCATGCTGAAAGACCCAGCCACATTTCATCTTCAATGCCCTTGCTGATGGAAGGAGGTTTTCACTCAAAATCTCACGATACATGGCCCCATTCATTCTTTCCTTTACACGGATCAGTCGTCCTGGTCCCTTTGCAGAAAAACAGCCCCAAAGCATGATGTTTCCACCCCCATGCTTCACAGTAGGTATGGTGTTCTTTGGATGCAACTCAGCATTCTTTCTCCTCCAAACACGACAAGTTGAGTTTTTACCAAAAAGTTCTATTTTGGTTTCATCTGACCATATGACATTCTCCCAATCCTCTTCTGGATCATCCAAATGCTCTCTAGCAAACTTCAGACGGGCCTGGACATGTACTGGCTTAAGCAGGGGGACATGTCTGGCACTGCAGGATTTGAGTCCCTGGCGGCGTAGTGTGTTACTGATGGTAGCCTTTGTTACTTTGGTCCCAGCTCTCTGCAGGTCATTCACTAGGTCCCCCCCCCCCCGTGTGGTTCTGGGATTTTTGCTCACCGTTCTTGTGATCATTTTGACCCCACGGGGTGAGATCTTGCGTGGAGCCCCAGATCGAGGGAGATTATCAGTGGTCTTGTATGTCTTCCATTTTCTAATAATTGCTCCCACAGTTGATTTCTTCACACCAAGCTGCTTACCTATTGCAGATTCAGTCTTCCCAGCCTGGTGCAGGTCTACAATTTCGTTTCTGGTGTCCTTTGACAGCTCTTTGGTCTTGGCCATAGTGGAGTTTGGAGTGTGACTGTTTGAGGTTGTGGACAGGTGTCTTTTATACTGATAACGAGTTCAAACAGGTGCCATTAATACAGGTAATGAGTGGAGGACAGAGGAGCCTCTTAAAGAAGAACTTACAGGTCTGTGAGAGCCAGAAATCTTGCTTGTTTGTAGGTGACCAAATATTTATTTTACCGAGGAATTTACCAATTAATTCATTAAAAATCCTACAATATGATTTCCTAGATTCTTTCCCCCCATTCTGTCTCTCATAGTTGAAGTGTACCTATGATGAAAATTACAGGCCTCTCTCATCTTTTTAAGTGGGAGAACTTGCACAATTGGTGGCTGACTAAATACTTTTTTGCCCTACTGTATCGCTATGTCGGACATAACGTACAGTAATGGCGTTGAATGTGGCTCATCTGTCTTCAAACGAGGAAGTCTATATTGGGGGGAAAAAAAATCGTGTTTTGCTTTTGTGTCGTAGCCCAAATATGTATGTAAAGAATGGGACCCGAATCTGTCCCCTCTCTGCCTGCCTAATCCGGAATACGTGGCTCCGGAGTACATCCTGTCTGTCAGCTGTGACTCCGCCTCTGACATGTACTCACTGGGTGTGATCATGCATGCAGTCTTCAACGAGGGGAAGCCGGTGTTCCAGGTCAATAAGCAGGACATTTTCAAGAGTTTCAGCAGGCAACTCGACCAGGTGAGACTCGACCCTATAGCGTTTGGTGTTTAACGAGGCTTGATGTTCTCCTTTCTACAAATTCTGTTCAGTCAGTCATAAAGTCTGAAGTTTTTAGTTTTGTACTTGAAGGAAAGCTGCCAGGTAGCATCCTGCAAACTATATAGCAAATTATTCTACAGCACGAGCTACTTCCGGTAAAATCGTGCGCTCTGATTGGTTCCTTAACAGGCAGAATTTTCCCGTAATGCCTGTGGGCGATTACAGACTTTCTTTCCAAGGCGCCAGCTTTCAATGTTGCGCAAAAAAAAAAAAGAATTGGAAATCAAAACAGCCAAATGAGAAATGAGCAACGAAAAACATTCAGAAACCACTAACCGCAAACAGAAATTCAGTTTTGAAACCGCTAGCTGTTTATTCTGCACGCGTGACTCGACTACATTACAAATATGATGTCACGCATCATTATAACGACTGTCTATTTGAATCTTAGAAATAATAAAAAAAAAAACACCATATAATAAACTCCTTAATATAGTCCGGCTGTTAAAGCATATACGCAGAACCATGGCCTCACTTTCGTTTATAAATGCCTAGAGACCTCAAGAATGGCACAGGAATAGTTTTCAGCGTTAATAATAAATGTAATATAGTAATTTTTACGATTAAAATGATTCATATAGGTAGTGGTCTGAGTGAATGACCTTGACATCTGTGACGTCAGAGCAGGAAGTCTATCGGTCTCATCGCCATTTCCGCTATACTAAAACACAGAGCTGAGTGCAACTCCGATCCTCCATTTTGAGCTAATTTATCGCCATGCCACGTAGATGTGTTGCTGGCGGGTGCAGCAACACGACAGAAGGTGGATTTACGTTGCATTCATGGCCCAAGAATGTTCAAACTGCAAAGATTTGGACGCGTTTTGCGAGAAGTTCACGGATTGGGTGCCTATGAAGTGTTCTCTCCTCTGCTCTGTACATTTTACTGAAGACTCGTACGAGACCTCTGATCTGTTGAGGAGCGTTGACTATAAGCCCGTATTGAAAGAGGGTGCGGTACCAACAATTAAAGAAAAAGAAAACTACAAGAAAAGGAAAGTATGTATTTATTTATTTATTTATTAAAAGAAAGTGAGTTTCGTTGCACTGGTTTTCCCGGAGTGAGCCGAGGGTTGATGGTGAAACCTGGGACGGAATGGGACGGGACCTATTATAGCTCGGGCAGTGACCTCCCCGCGGTTGTTGCTAAAACCGGTGACATCCCGTTCCGTCCCGGGTTTTAGTAATTGCCTGAGCCGAGCAGTAATGGCGGAGTACTCGGTATGGACAAAATGGAGAATGAGTGGAGCAGCCGTCTGATTTCTAAACTGGATATTGCTGCCATCTCGCCCTTACGTGGAAGAAGTGACTGAACGGAGAACTGAATGAACAACTGAAAGTCAGATTGTTTCAAAACAATCGGCCACAAGATCGTCCGGTTACCGCTGTGACGTCACGCACTCGGCTGGCTCAGCGGGGCAGCTCGAATGCCAACTTAGTGGTCGATTTTAACTCTCAAAAATATATTTTTTTTAATTCCCATTTATGCAGCATACAAGAGTCAAGGATGGCAATACTTGGCCTGGGCCCGCCCATCCTAAGTGTGACACAACACGAGGGCCTGTTGCGAGCTTAGTCTGGCAAGGCAAGCTATCTCCAGCTCTTCCAAGCTCCCGAAAAATCGGGAGCCAATCAACTTTGAGCATCTCCAACGGCCCTGGGTAGAGGCGTGTTCAAGGCAGTGACGTAGTAGAACTGCGACCGGAAGCCATAGATTGTTTACAGAATCTATGCCAGAAGCGCTTCATTCACTAGAAACATTACGAACATGGAGCAGCGGCAAGCCTTTGACACAGCGGTAGATGCTGTATTGAAAGCATTCAACGGGAAGTTCTCACTGAAAACGGAGCAAAGAGCAGCCCTGGAGGTATTTATCTTCTTCCTGTTACTCAAGCAGTTTCCGTAGCGTCACATACGTCAGTGGAAAGAGTGATGTGATTGGTTTAAGCTTCATCACAGCCTTTTCTGGCTTCGACCAGTAGCAAACTGAGGCATTTCAGGGAGGCGGGTCAACCACGCGCTTTGGGAAACGGTTGGGCTTAATATCTATGCCAGACCAAATGCTCGCAGAGCTTTGAAGTCGCGTTAGCCAGACTAGGCAATACTATCCGCTCAGAAATGTGTGTAAAAATAAAGGTTCTGCGTATCTCCTTTAAGCACCAAAAAAACATGAGATTGTTCGTTTTGTGAAAGAAGCATGAAATTTGGCACACTAGCTCAAGTTGATGTGTATAATAATTGTAGATATGGGGCGGGCCCTGGGAATACAGCCTGCTGTTCCAAGCCCAGAGCTCTGGGGATGGGAGAAGTCCGATCATGAGTGGAAACCAAGATGGATAGCTTTTTGTTACAGGCAAAGGACACGTTATGATTTGATTCATTGTGGGTGCAAGAAAGGGTGTTCGGGCCGATATAAATGTATGAAGGCTAATCTTCAGTGTACAGCGTTATGCTTCTGTGGCGGGGATTGTAACCAGTAATGACGAGAGAGGGTCCCCCCCCCCCCCCCTCCCCTCCCCTCGATATTTTCATATCACGTGATCATATGAATCCATATTAACAGCTAAAACTTTGAACTGCAGAAATTCTCTTCTGGCAGCCTATTTTTATTTTTATTTTTTATTTTTTTTACACTTTATCTCTGTCATGTGACTCATCATGTGATATCTTTGAGAACAAGAAATTCTCTGTTTGTGAGGTAGACATTCAATCAGTGTCTTTTTTTTTTTTTGTAATCAGTCTTGTACCTTGAAAACAAAAGAAAAATTTGTTTAGCCTCTTTCTCATGTCTGGTCGGTTTTTGCACATGCGTATTCCAGGGTTTCGAAACCGAATCTGAGATGCCCCCCATATCTAGAATTCTATATCAACTTGAGCTCGCGTGCCAAATTTCATGCTTCTGTCACAAAGTGAACAATTTCTCACCTGAACAGCCCGACTATTAACCTCGCTTGCTCTGTCTTTTTGTACGGACCGAACCATGGGCTCAATCCGTACTGTCAAGACCTCGGTGTGATGTTTTCACGTAAAGCTCGGTTAATAGAGTTAATCATCACTCATCCAGACTGAGTTGAGGTGTGTATAGAGATATATTTGTCTCTCCGAGCGCATTCTGCCTTGCAACTCCTCCTCGGCTCGCCCTGGTTCCAAAATGTCTTGTCCTTTTGCTTAATGAAAAACTGATTCCGAGAGACGTCTGACTTCATTTTTGCCTGGAGCCGATCTGTCTTCTCGCTCTTGTTCAGTTGAGTCGTCTGAGTCCAGGAGTGCTGAGTAAGATCCCAGAGGACGTGCGAGAGCACGTGAAGATGCTGCTGAGCGTCACAGCCAACGTGAGACCAGACGCAGACCAGATGACGAAGGTGAGATCCTGCTCTCCGAGCTGTCGATCCCAGGTGTTCTGCAGCAGCACATCCAGTCCAGCTCATTAACAGCTTCATAAGGCTCATAAGCAGAACCAGGTGTATCGTGCAAAGGAAAATTCACACCATAGCTGAAATCAGACACGTCTGCTGCTTAATTTAACTGAGAGTTGTGTAACGCAAGTGAAATAATAATAATAATTATTATGTCTCCTCAAATCCAGTCAGTTGTAAGCTTTCTTTTCAGTCTGTTCTTTCTTTTCTCTCACCCCTTTTTTTTTTTTTTTTTAGATCCCGTTCTTTGATGATGTGGGCGCGGTGACGCTGCAGTATTTCGACTCGTTGTTCCAGAGAGACAATTTACAGAAGTCGCAGTTCTACAAAGGCCTTCCCAAAATCCTTCCCAAGCTCCCCAAGGCAAAGAATAGTGACCATGTGATCTGCGATCACGGTCCCTTGATATTTCTCCCTCACTTGCTTGTGTGTGTGTGTGTGTGTGTATATAAGTGCATGAAACTCCATCTGACCCAGCAGAAGGAAATGTGCGCCCCTTCTGTTCAGTCAGGACTTGAGCGTAGTTTTGATTTTCCAGAGGGATATATTCGAGTCATGTGACCTGTACATTTTGTATTCGTCATGATTTATGTGAGCGTTCTCTGCAGATGTTGACGTAGGTGTCTGAGTGTCGTTTTTTTTGTCTTCTACAGAGAGTGATCGTGTACCGCATCCTCCCAGCCCTCACCTCGGAGTTTGTGAATCCAGACATGGTACCGTTCGTGTTGCCCAACGTGCTGCTCATAGCGGAAGAATGCACCAAAGAAGAGTATATGCGTCTGATCCTACCGGACCTCACCCCAGTGTTCAAGCAGCAAGAACCCATTCAGGTACACGCTGCATACAAGAATGCACACGGAGTCATTTTGTTTCTGCGGTTTCCCCCTTCGAGCCTATAGATACCCTGTCCCAAAAGACACGCTTATGGACATCGCGCTCTCGTTTGCGCGTACAAGTGAAGGCGTCCTATTTCTCGTTTTAGCACACTCTGCTTATCAGCACACTCTGTGCCTGCATACTGCGCCGTCAGGATGCCCTTTGTTATTGACCAACTCATCATCAGGCAGCATTAAGAGGTGAGAGCAAAAAAATTCCAGGATTGTTCTCGCCGCATATGAACGGAGCGAGCAGTTGCTCACGTGAGTCAGTATGAGGAAGATGTTCTGCCCCTTTTTGACGCACAGATGCTACTCAAACACCTCGCCCAGCTCGTTGCTCCGTTGCCGTGGACTTTCCATTTCCACGGTCTCTGTTGCTGATTCTGTCAGTTTGACACAGAATTTGATGTTTGCGCCAGGGCAGGAATTTCACGAGGGGCACGGCCCTCATGCCCTCTCAATTTGGCCTTGTGCCCTTGGAAAAAAATATCTGCCGTAAGGCCACAGTGGCCTTGATGCCCTGCGGTTTTGTAGTCTGCCTCGTGACTGCCAACAGGCTTTAACATCACCTGCGTCTGTTGAGAAAAAAATGTGTCAGATCACAGAATCCAGGGACACATGTCGGCCCGGGGGCATTTTGAGTTATTAACAGATTCAGAAAGTACAGTTTCTAAGCTTTCCAATGATGCCTTCCATGTGGAGATCTGACAATATTTGAAGAATGTGTGGCCTTTTGAAAGTGTATACTTCTTAAAACAGGAAAGGGAGAAAATCGCCCTCAAAGTTTTCCATCTCAGCTACTCTGGGTGTAGGGCGGGCACATAATGCTGCTCATCTGCATGACATTAAGGAAAGCCCTACCCCCTACGAGCTAGCACGATGCTACTTTCATGTAAACAAAGATCACCACGTCAATTTTCCTTCCATGCAAAGTATGCCCAACACAATTATGAAGTACAAAAATAAGTCCTAAAGTATACTTTAACGCTTTGTGGTTGAAAAATTACTCACACCGTAAGAAAGAAAGATAGCACGATGATGACACAACTAACACAACGCTAGTTTCATGTAAAGCCTCGGTCACAACTGGCCGTATGGTACGCACTCCTACAGCCGGTCTACATGCAAAAAACGCAAGAAACGCACGAGAGCGCGCGTGTAAAAAGCACGAGAGCGCGCGTGTAAAAAGCACGAGAGCGCGCGTGTAAAAAGCACGAGAGCGCGCGTGTGAAAAGCACGAGAGCGCGCGTGTGATGCGCTGATTTTCGAGCCGCAGACCGGCCGCAGAGGTTCTTTGTCATGTCAAACAAACTCTTCGGGCGCTTACGTTTTTTTCAGGTTGCAAGACAAACTTACGGCCAACACGCGTCTTTCTCCGTGAACAAAAAAAAAACGCAGCGATTTGGGAAACGCCAAAAATCACACGGCCAAAAAATCGTACGTCCGGTTGTGACCTAGGCTTAACCAAACCACAACACTCTCCGTTACATGCAAAAATAACCACACAGCCTTAGATTAATAAACTCACCCCATCAGAAAGAGAAACGGCGCCTTGCACACACCAATGCCTCCGATGGAATGTAATCCTAGAACGGTCCGTGTATCATCCGATCATTCAAGTATTCCATTCAATCTGGAAAACGAGGTTGCGGGTTTTTTTTGCTAGAAATGGTGATCTCCGATGTAAATACCGAGTGTCTGTTTGCTTCGCGGTGTGTCAGCTCCTCTGCGCTCTGTTTAGTAACTCATTCCATAGTGAAATCACACGCCTGTATGCAGGTTAAGTAGCCATGCGCTCAGCCCGGATCATACAGCTGATTCGCGGAAAAAAAAAACAAATGACTTAAATCATCATGTGAATGGCCCATATGGTAATTTACCCACACCCCCCAGCAGGCTACAGTCCTGACAAAAACGAGACAATTTGCAACAAAAAATGTATGCTTTTCCAACAAAACAATCTATTATCTGAAATACTGATTGCATTCTTCAAGATCTCAACTTACACATGATGGAAAAAAACAAAAATCACAAATTTCTAAAAAAAATGCTTCTTTTGCGATTATCTCGGATTCGTTTCGGCCGACATGTGTCCCTGGATTCGGTGAGGGGTCACAAATACGTCTTTTGATGACATTCTGGATTCTTATTGGGCAACTCCTCAGTGGTGGATCGGACTCAAGCCTGGCATGAACCGCTCCGACGCGCTATAATGACACCAATCTATCACCAGCCAACCAGGAGACTTAATCAAACGCATCCCCCGCCCACTCGTGTCCGTGTCTGAGACGTTGAATTTTCACAGAAGGAGGGAAGAAGTTGACTGAAGTAAGACTGTGTGATAAATTAACGAACGAATAAGAGAGGAATTTCAACATATAGGGCTTAAGTTTGTTACCGTTAAATAAGCATTGCTTGTACAGTAATGTTATGTCGTTACAACATTGACCTACTTTTAACGTGCCAAGTACCGACTGTAGCCGGTAACAAACGCTAATTGGCTCGCTGTCAAAAGTGCAAAGACCTTAAATTGCTCTGTGTAAATTAGAAAATGGCGCAATTTCCTCTGTAGCCGTCAACGGACAAGCACAGACTTGTCTTGAGTTTTGAGCCGATCACAACAGGGCAGCACTGTGGCCTGAGGTAAAACACGATAGTTTAAGTTTGTTTAAATTACAGAAATGAGTAACCCAATGACTGTCTCATATACTCTTCATATACTCATACTGTTTAAGGAATGCAATAAAACTAATCTTTAAAAGTGGTATTTACTCAAACTGTTTGCATAGAATGAACTTTGGGGTTAACAGTGTAATAGTGTTGCAGTGCTCTGCAAATTTGCAATTTAATATTTCAGATCTTGAGACATGAAAGTGCTATTTTAAAAAATAAAAGGTCAGAAATGTTTTCTTTGTCGTCTATTTAGTTCATTTTATTTCCTCAATAATTTTCCTTGATTGAGAAATCGGTCTGGGCTCTTATGGGTTAATCAGCAGCCTGCATGCTAGTATATGTTCTAGAGGTCTGCGCGGGACAGAATTTTCAGGCCCGCTCCCGCATTGTGCAGTCCCGCTCCCGCAAAGAATTATGATTTTCAGTCCCGCTCCCGCCCGCGCCTGCCATATTTTGTCCCGCCCGCAAATCCTGCATGATGCAGACGTTCGCGTTATTTCTCACGAAAGTTCTCGTCATTGGCTTGGGGAATTAAACATGCTGAGCTTAGCTGAGCTCTCCACTGACCGATCCTTCACCTAGCGCACAGAGCGAGGGTGCGCGCTGCCAGGCGGCATGCGCAACAGGCTTTACAGAGATACCCAACACGCCTACCGAAATCTACTAAGAATATTGTACATTGCACATAGCTTATATGTCACTCCTCACATTTACATTCTAGGAAATACAAGTAGGCCTATAAGAAATTAATATAATTTAAAGACACAGCGTGATGGTGCCCCGCCCCCTACTTTGAGTGGATTTGAGCATAAATATCTACAGCTCACGTTCAGGGGTGCGTTTCCCAAACAACCAACCATGAGTGAGAACGACTTCCAAATGTCTGATTTCAGAACTCTTGACTTTTTAACGGTAAATGTACCTCTTTTTAAAGCAGCACTTACTTCTGAAGCACTGTGAGCTTCACTAGAGGAGCTCTGCTCTTCTGCCATGATCGGAGATCTCAAACACGGAAGAGCGGAAAGGAATGGGAAACGTACGCGAGATTGGACCACATCCGCAAATTTAGGCATCTTAAAATGTTTTTATTAATGCCAAATAAAATATCCAGCACAAATTATATATGATAGACGTAAATTAATAATTTATAAATTTTATTTTAAACACGTTTTTAGTTAGCGGGACTGCAGCTTATCACCTCTCCCGCCCGCTCCCGCATCGTGCACTCCCCCTCCCGCCCGCGCCCGCAATGAGCTTTCAAAATTTGTCCCGCGCCGCACTGCTTTGCGTCGGGTCCCGCGGGAGTGCAGGGCTCTAATATGTTCCATTTACAGTCAAACATTTTGATGAACTCCAGGCTCAATTTTGATTAATCAAAAATCTGCGTAGTAGTACAGTCTGAAGATGCTCTTGCACATTCGGTGTCAGTTGAACAAAAATTATGGGGGGATATAGGTTTAATAAGTTTTACAATTTTTGAAGTGAGTGATGGATTGATAAGTTTAGATGTGTTCAATATTTTCTTATCTTCAGACATAATAGTGTCGGAGATGTTTCTTTACCTGCTTGATAGTTTCGACTGAGACTCCAATCTTCCTCAGAAGAGTCATTAGTCCTTAAATTAAATTCATTATAGACGTGAACTTAAAATCATTGTTTTATTTTATGGCCTTGGTGCCCTGGCTTTTGGCCTTCATGCCCTCAAAAAATTGACAGCACAAAAGGCCAAGTGGCCCTGCCCCTAAAATGACGAAATTCCAGGCCTGGTTTGCGCCATCAAACGCGCACACACGTCCTGTTCACGCATGCTGTATGTGTATGACCTTGCCGCTCTCCTTTCGTTCATAACAGGAACAGTCCCAGAACTTTTTGATCGTGCTTTGTATAGTAATAGACAGACAGTGTTGTAGTCGAGTCACTAAACCTCGAGTCCCCGGTGTTCAAATCCAAGTCATGAAAGAAAATTTTGAGTCGAGTCTGAGAACAAGACTCCACCCGCACAGTTTGATGGTGGCCGTTGCTGCCTTTATGTGAAACCGTCTCTGCTACTGTGTTGGACACTCCAGATTTCTGTTTTTTCATCTTATACCCTGTCCACACTAGGGATTTTGTACCGATACGAAACTACTTTCGTACCCCAACACCTGTCCACACTAGCAACTATACCGGTACTGTAGCGGTATAACTGTATCGGTACGAAACCCACGAATGTATGGGTTTCGTACCAGTACAGTATCAGTACTGTAGCGCTTCGCTGTAGTGTGGACAGATGAAGCGGCTCTGTATCGATACAAATATAATGCGCATGCGCAATGAACCATTCCTACGTCTTCCGGGTTATTCATACAATACAATACAATACAATACGCACATGCTTTCCAGCTGTAAATAAAACGTCAAAATGGCTCAAAATGACTGTGGAGCTACATGGAGCAGAGGGAGGGAGGAAGAAAGGAGGAAGAGGGAGAAAGGGAGGGGAAGAGAAGGGAAGAGGGAGAAAGTGAGGGGGGAGAAAGGGAGATTCGTTTTCTTTGTTTTTCTCAGCTGCCTCGCGTGTTTTATACTATTCGACTGAATAAATGACCACCAGAAATACAGACTGTACACTGACAACAAAAAGCACACACACGTCGTTTCATCCGCCATATTCTCGGAAGGAAGTTACTCGGTAACCACGGAAACATTTCGCGCACGCGCATTTCAACTACCGTGAAAGAAAACCGCAAACATTTCTCGCTAGTGTGGACAGATGCACTAAACTGTACCGGGATACTTTGTATCAATACAGTTATACCACTATCGTACCGGTACAAGTGTGAACACAGCATTAATTATGGTTTGTGTCACAATTTAAAAAAAAAAAAAAAAAAATGCACCTGTAAAGTGGTAGCCTGGGAAATCCCATGCTGCTTTGCACAGTCGTTCCGATCTGAAAAGACAGCATGGAAACTATGGTCTAAACGCTCGCCTGAGTTAGGGAGCCAATCAGAGAGTGGGGAGGGGTGGAAAGACGGTGACGCGTACTACTCGACAAACAGAAGCTTGTAGTTTATTTGGGACTGTTTACGGATCACATTTAACATGGCGGCGAGCGATACGAACCAAACTTTCGATCAAGCTTTAGACACTGTTCTGAATAGTTTAGAGCGAAAGTTTGTTTTAAAAAAAGAACAGCGTTTGGCGTTACAGTCTTTCTTCGCCTCTTCATCTTCTTCGTCGCTCTAACTACGTCACCGGGTACAACTGCCATGATTGGCCATGGGCTACGTATACGCCAAATGATAGACATTCGCAACGTCCAATAAACGGCCGTTGACAATCGTAAACCACACCTCCCCTACGAGAAATTCAATAGGCGGATTCCAGACCATATTTCACTTGTGATATGGTCTGGTGTTAACCAGACTAGTAAAGTGGTAGGCATGATATGATTCCGAACTCTACTATTCCATTGAACAGCCAGTAAAGTTTTAATGAAAGAACACAGAAATCAGTCAAAACGCTGCTCGAAAGCCACTGGACTCGGACTCGTATCTGAGAACCTACTGGAAGTTGCTTCCAGATGTTGCTTGTCCCGGATTCACAGTTTTGTCGGAAGGACCTGCAACATCAAAACCAGCTTACGCAAAACTTTAAGATCTCCCACTTTATAAGATTAAATTGGGGAAAATTCTGGGTTGTGGACACACTGAACTCATGTGTTCTACAAACTTTGCACGACTTATTTTATCCATAAGGGCAGCATTCGTTTCAGAGCGTTCCCTGGGACTTGGAAAATAAATTATTGACCGTGAGTGAGTTTACACTTACACACACACACGAAATGGTTGAATTAATTTCATGGCTCCGCAGTAGTGATTAATGATGGATCCTTTGGTGTTCACTAGTATCCACGTGTGCACGCACGCACACTTTACATCTTCACACCTGGTTTATTCTTTCCTCAATGGATAAGTGTTCTCACTTTTTCTCCTGAACCTCTTTTTATTTTCCTTTCCTTCCTTCATGCTCTCAGGCCAGCAACATGGTGAGTGGTCTTTAACCTGATCGTTCATGTATGTTATTTGCATCATCTGGTGTTTTGTCCAATACTTTCCAGTAATTTTTGCACAATTTATCCAATAAATTATTCATCATATGTTGTAGCACTTCATTCTAACATTAGTTGAATTATTTAGTTCATCATTCTTTCTTTATTGCTGGGTTTCACGTGACGTCACATCCGCCTCATTAGTTATTCAGAACTTTAGCTGGTGGTCTACCAAAGCTCAGTTGACAAAGCGTTTGTACGGAGAAGGTGCACTGCTCGCATGAAAAATGCCTTACACTTGCGTTGTTTTAGGTTGTTTGAATCGATCAAACTGTAAAACTGATAAGTTTCTTCAGGGTTCGCCATGAACTGATTAAAAAGGGTGAACGAACACAGGATTTCACAAAAAGGCGTCGAGAAAGGTGGCTTTCGAACCTCTCACTGAAATCGAAGGGAGCCGAGTTGAAGCACGCTCGAGTTTGCAGTGATCACTTGTGGCCCTTTTCCACTACCCTTTTTCAGCTCACTTCAGCCCGACACGGCTCGCGTTTCGACTACCAAAAACCAGCACGACTCAGCTCGTTTCAGCCCTGCTTAGCCCCTAAAACTCGCACCGTTTTGGAGTGGGGCTGAAGCGAGCCAAACTGTGCCGACTGAGGCTAGGGGCGTGAGGAGACACTCCCCTGTGCACTGATTGGTGAGGAGGAGTGTCCTCACATGCCCACACACGCCCCGCGAGCGCGCTGGGATCTGTAAACACCGTAAACCCGGAAGAAGAAGAATTACGAATTACGAGAATTTCTGAAGCCTTATGCGCCTCGCCTCATCTATACGCTCTTGCCAGTATCTGTTGGCGTTGTCGGTGACAACAAGCCACAGCACCAAGACCAGCAACACTAACGACTCCATGTCCTCCATGTTTATTGTTTACTATCCGGGTCGTGAGACTACCGCTTAAAAGATCACTGAATCAGTGACATACAGAGCATCGTGGACGAGTTCGCGGAGCGCAAGGCTCGTCGTATGCCCTTCAAATAATGCGCGCAGTAGGCTATTGATGTTTTATTATGAGCCATGTACAGTATGTCGCCTAATGTTTTTTTGTTTCTGAGTTACATGTTCGTTTGAAGGACTTAATGTACAAAATAACATAGTTGCACCCCGTAGTGTTGAAATTGGTAAACACAGTGCATTCAGTGAGGTTTGCACCGCCCTCCTTTTATTTCTGACTCTTCCTGTCACCGTTGCAACCTCTGAGCGCTCATTCGTATGCCCTTCAAATAATGTGCGCAGTATAGGCTATTGATGTTTTATTATGAGCCATGTACAGTATCCTAATGTTTTTTGTTTCTGAGTTACATGTTCGTTTGAAGGACTTGATGTACTAAATAACATAGTTGCACCCGGTAGTGTTGAAATTGGTAAACACCGCAGTTGCGGACATTTTGTAGCCTAAAATGATGTTATGATAAGCTTTAATAAAGGGCCCGGTCATTTGCTCCGCCCCCGGCCCGGCTCTGACTTGTTCCGCCACTGTCACTGATGTCACTGTTTGCGCTGCTTAACGACATCACGTGACGTCCACCCACTTTCGCTAACTCCACCCAATGTGTCCACCCACTCCCAGCCAGCACGGTTCAGCGCGGTTGTAGTCGAAATGCAACTCCAACAGCCCCGCTCAGCTCGACTCAGCTCGACTCGGCACGGCACGGCTCAGCCGCGTTTGTAGTGGAAAAGCGGCATTGGTGAAAGGTTTGGATCTCCCTCTCAGCTGTCCTTAGTGTTTTCCAAGTACTTTTCTTGCCACGTGTCGTTATTTTACTGGACTTTTTTTTTAGTCATGAAGAGCTAAAGTCCCCAGCTGTTTCTTTGTTTCCTCCTGACTCTTCACAAAGTCTATATCTGTGATCACTTCTCCGTCTTGTTTAACTAAGATCCAGGTCTTTAAAGGGGTTTCTGATGATCTTTGTGAATGATTTAGCTGAGAGATAAGAGCCAACACAAGTGAGAATCAAGCCAACTGTTGTTTGTTTACACTTCAACTTGCAGCGCTTCATTGTAAAGACGCGAACGAAAAGCTTAAATAAAAACATACTTACACGGACAAAAACAATCCAGGATTCATTCGGCAGCGACTTGATAGCGAGGTCCTTTACCCAGCCACATACAGAAAAGTTGTAAGCCTCCATGCTCTTCCACACTTTCATCTGTTTTGCGGTGTAGAAGGACGTCTGCAACACCAGATAGTTCGAGATGTCGGGGAACTCGACTGAAGGGTAGTTTTCGAGATCGTATGACAAATCCTTCTTTCCCAGACTGTAGGGCTCGATTCCATTGCACACAGCAACCTTCTGAATAGATCTAAAGCGAGCAGTGGCTTCTAGATTACCAGCGTACTCTGATAAGTTATCGCTAGTTGTTTGCACTACGGCAGCCGTTTAGACCACCAGCTATTTCACTTTCGGTAAAACAGCTTAAAAAAAAGTCACATGACTGAAATCCAGCAACACTATTCACTGAAGGAACCCATTTCACACTGTCACAGGTTTTCATTCTTGTATTATGTTGAGACTCATCTAATTTAGATCTGAATCAGTTCTGGAAAATGGTAGAAAATAACCACTCATGGTTTGTAGTTACCATTAAATAAAACACAAGTTTAATTAATGCATAATTATACGGAGAAGAATGACTCTTGGGCTGCACTGTGAAATGTTTTTATTCAATTAAGTTTGCTGTTTTTTTTAACGTTCTTCAGTTGTATCTACTTCTTTAGTACATAAGACATACAAAGTTTCCGCTGCTTAAGCAAGATTACACCTGTTGGTGTCCTAGTATGAAAGATGATAAATTGGTCTCCACTTAGTTTTGCATCATGATGTGCTTTGCCTTTGCTTTCTGTGAATTGTGACGTATCTCTTCCGTAAGGAATAAAACACGATTGGGACTGTTCTTCCAGGAATTTCAGTAACGGGGTGGCGTAATGCCCTGTTAGCTTCCTGAAGTGGATTATTTTCCTATAAGAGCATGTCCTGATGTGTTTTATTAATTTTATACCACAGCAATTTGCCATCGATTTGTGAACGACAAGGCATACTGTTTTTAACTATTTACAACTTCTGTTCATTTCATGGTTTTAGTTATAAGATTACCTCCCAAGCCTTTATTTTCCCCTCTTTTGACGTTAATAAGGCTAAAAATGGCAGCTTATCGGAATGTAACGGTATATTGTGTGATTATAAATCGAGACATAAATTTGACAATTCAAATCGATTAAATAAAAAATGAATAGTGATTTATTATGAGGCTGTGTGCTCATAATTAATCAGCTTAGCTTTTCCGAGATGTAATTGTGTTTAGACAGCAGAGGGTGCCATAACATACAGTAGCAGGAATGAATGAAGGCTTTATTTCAAACATGTCAAAGTAGTACAAAACAGAAGAGGAAAACCAAAACAAAAGAACAAATAACACTTAATTCAATTAAAAACAATGGAAACAATATTAACTTAACATGTTTGAAAAGGAGTAGGAAGAAGCATTAGCTTATTTAATCCTACCCCCTTTCCAATTAATTAATAATACTATTTACTATTTACTCCCTGTGTGTGTATATATATTTATTTATTATTTATCTTTATTATTATTATTACTATTTTTACATCACATACTCCTGAACACAAGTAATTAAACACATCTGCCTGTACCAACAAAATAGAAAATAAATGCACGTGACTTCACCCTAGGCGGAAGTAACACAGCTCTAATGCCACAAAAACAGATCTAAAATGGGAAAGAGCTGTTGTGTGGTTGACTGTAGAAATAGATTTAACAAGAAATCAGAGCGCTCTCTCTTTTTACGGACTGCTGAAAGATAAATAAAAGAGAAGCAAATAGAGGGAGTACAAATGTTCATAAAAGTTTATTAATAAAAGGCCTATTTGTTATTAATGCTTTTCATTTTTAAAAAAAGGAGTAGGTTCGTTAACAGGCTATTATATTTTACACCAACCTTTACAAACGTGGGTAAATAATTATTTGTTATTAAGGAAATGAACCAAAAGGATTTTTTTTTTATTAACAAAAGGAATATTTAAGTTGATAAAGAATAGGAAAATAAATGTTGCTTTTTTGGGGGGGGTAATAAATTTTTTTTTTCAAAAATTTCATGGGAAAATCGAATCGTGAACCCGATATCATGAATCTGATCGAATAATGAATTGAATGAATTGTTACATACCTAGCAGCTTATGTTGAATTATTGTGTTGGAAAACCGTTACACAGTGCTAACACTGGAGACTCCATTCTCAAATATTAAACAAACACATTCACTTGTTACAAAAACCTTCACCATATAAATGATTGAACATGTGTTTTTTTTTTTTGTTGTTAAATAACACATTTTAAAAACCTATCCATTATGTGGCACACCCACCATACAAGTCCCTGGACTTAGCTGTTACTATAGAAACGATAAGGTGTCAGATTGAGGGCGCTAATGATCAGCCTTGTAGCCGGCACTAACATCAGAGCCGCTCCGTTATAGAAAATGATCATCAGCACCTTTTCAGCAATCCAATTTCAGCGCTGTGGGTATAAATCTATCCTAACAGTCCTTTTGTTGTGGATCGTGTTTAAGAATCCTGTCTCCCTCATTCCCTGTTTCTCCTGCTCTCTCTTCTTGTGCTCAGATTCTGCTAATATTCTTACAAAAGATGGACCTGCTTCTGACCAAGACACCGTCTGAGGACATCAAAAACAGTGTGCTCCCGATGGTGTACAGAGCACTGGAAGCTCCTTCTACTCAAATCCAGGTAGCCATGCAGTGAGCAGTGGACATACTCGCTGACCAGAACGGATTATTGTTGTTCAAATTCAAATTTGTCACGTACACAATCGTACATAGTACAACATGCAGTGAAATGCTTATTGCAATGCTCTGAAAGTCATGATAGTTTGGGGGGGAGGGGTAGTTTAAAAAAAAGGGGGGGGGGGGGTAAAATGGAATGTCATAAATACAATAAAAAATAAAAATGGAATAATGGAATGCTCTGCAGAATATACACAATATACATAATATCTTTAACAGTTATTCCACGAAATCGAGTTGTACATGAACTGAGCTGAGTCGGCTATAAGCCATGTACGATGAGATTGAGTGCAATAACTGGGTTTTTTTGCTTGTTTTTGTTTTTTCTATCCACATTCACTGGATTTTGAGAAACGGAGCATTTAAAAATTTTTTTTTTTTTTTTGCAAATTCAATAAATAAAAACTTTGTTATACAAAACATCTGACAAAATAATTTCCGCTTAGAATGTAAACAAACCAGTGAAATGACAGTAGCAATTTTGTGAAAAATGCGATAATAATAATTGAAAAATAAAAATAGATACGTTCTTACCATCAAATACTTTTATTCCATATTTTTGTACTTTTATTTTGCCATTTTGTTTTCAAGTAGAGTTTTTATTTCGTCCTCGGTTAGTTCAGCGACATGTTCTGCCATTTTTTTTTCTCTACTCATGGTATATGAGCTGATAGCCTAGTAGTAGAGCAGCCAATCGGAGCGCACGATTGCTCATACCCAGCGAATGTGAATATAATAAATAAATCTATATCGCTCTGCAATATACACAATATACGCTGCATAGTCCCCGTGTCCGCGTGGGTTTCCTCCGGGTGCTCCGGTTTCCCCCACAGTCCAAAGACATGCAGGTTAGGTTAACTGGTGACTCTAAATTGAGCGTAGGTGTGAATGTGAGTGTGAATGGTTGTCTGTGTCTATGTATCAGCCCTGTGATGATCTGGCGACTTGTCCAGGGTGTACCCCGCCTTTCGCCCGTAGTCAGCTGGGATAGGCTCCAGCTTGCCTGCGACCCTGTAGAACAGGATAAAGCGGCTACAGATAATGAGAGAGATGCGCTGCATAGTTGTGGAAATATGAATTGCACTAAAGAGGCAAATTGAAATATGTAATATTGCACTGTAATAAAGTTTCACGAAGACATACGATTGCAAGAGAAATGTACTGTGTGTATTTATTTATTTATTTATTTATTGCATGTTAAGGTATGTGCTGTAAATAATCACAGTTAAATCCGTATGCTTAAAATGTATTGCTCAAAAACCGGGCTTTAAAATGATTTTATTTGCAGGAGCTGTGCCTGAATATCATCCCCACCTTCGCTAACCTGATTGACTATCCATCCATGAAGAACGCACTTATCCCTCGGATCAAATCGGCTTGTTTACAGACTTCCTCTCTGGCTGTGAGTTCGGATTTGAAGCGCCGCTGCGCATATTGACGTCATTCAGCAGTTGCTTTCTTGTTACTGACCGTCTTCACTCTCTCTCTGTAGGTGAGGGTGAACTCCTTGGTGTGTCTCGGGAAGATTCTGGAGTATCTAGACAAGTGGTTTGTCATCGACGAGATCCTGCCATTCTTACAGCAGATACCCTCTCGTGAGCCTGCTGTCCTCATGGGCATTCTGGGTAATTGGTTTCATCCTACAGGTTACGAGTCTCAGGCAGTGAGAATTATTTATTAAATCTCCTAAATAAAAGGGAATAATTAGGTGTTCTACAGCAACACTGAAAACTTGACCTAAGGTTTTTATTTCATGACTGCGTTGTAGATGTTTGGAAGCTGTGAGAACTAGTTTGTGGTTTGTTTGTTTTTTTCCACTACAGGCATCTATAAGTGCACATTTAGTCATAAGAAATTAGGCATCCCAAAAGAACATCTTGCAGGAAAAAGTCTGCCTCATCTGGTCTCCCTTAGTATTGACAACAATCTGAATCTCAACCAGGTAAACACACACACGCGCGCACGCACGTACGCTACACATAAATAAACTCTGTTTGTGAAATGGGGGTGAAAAAAAAAATATATATATATTTATCCTGGTTAGTGAATGATATGACGGTGTGCTTGTCAGGGCTTTCCCCAAAGCATGGATACATGGCGCTCTGCCACGCTAAGCGACATCAGTGCCGCGCTGTCACTTGCACACCAAAAAAAACCAACAATACCATAAATTGAACAATGCAGAGTATACACACCGAAATATCTCCTGTTCCTCTCTGAAAATGAGTAATAACTCTAGAAATAGGAAGATATTGTAATATACGTATAGGTCGAGACCCGGGCTATTCAATTGGCGACCCTCAGGCCAGGTCCGGCCCGCAAGGCAGTTTGTACCAGGCCTTTAAGTAGTGTAACAAAAAAAAAAAAAGTCCAGATGCATGTGCTGCTCTCTGCTTTCGCATCTCCTGCTCTTCTAACTACGGTTCTGTTCTTGCTAGCACGTTAGCTAGACAAAATGTCTCTTTGTGCTTTAAAAAAGCGAAAAGTTGACGCAGCAAACAGGCAGTTCAGCAGTCAATGGACAGAGAAGGACCCTTTCTGTGTGAATGTTGACCGAGAGTTTGCATTGAAAGCAAAGGAGCTGGTAGCGTTTTTACAACTCAAACTTGGTGACATTTTAGTCATCACATGACCTGCGTGCGGCAAGTCATTACAGCTGGCAGGTTCTGAAAAGTTTTGGACTCGTGACGTCAGCCACGAGAAATTCCCTCATTCAAGGAGTCTTGCTCTTTTTATCCTCAGTGTTTGGCAGGACTGTACTTGCGCATGCAAATCGTCATTCCTACACATGAATGCTATTCAAACTAATAATCGCATATCCCTCACTGCCCACAATCTGCACCACTGTACTGTATGTGTTTAACTGGGTTCTCTTTATCTACTGTTAGGACTTGTGTGAAAATTTGATGATGTTTTAGGTCATATTTATGCAGAAATATAGAAAATTCGAAAGGGTTCACAAACTTTCAAGCACCACTGTACTTCTTAATTGAAACTCCTAAGAAACAGTCTATTGTCAAAGGCCAATTAAAGCTATACTGCCTTTCAGATTTTTCAAGTGTACGTCATAAAAAGAATTTTCCCCGACACCCAATTATTTTTGTTTAGTGGACCGAAAGCTACTGAATTAGAAACGCAGACTTCCAATTTTATTAGTTAAAAGAAAGAAGAAAGAACAATTAATGAATTTAGGGCCATGTGGCCCTAAATTCTCCGCTATTTTTTCCTGCTTCACCATGACCAAGGTGGGCTTTCCCTGTTCGTGCAAGGGTACAAATTTGAAACAGGAGAGAAAAATGGAGGATGTGAGTGTGCAAATGAAACATGAAAGACCGACTACAGTAACGGAAAGTGAGAAGAAAAGACGTTATGTTATATACGAAGGAAGGAAACGCAGGACCAAACTAATAAATATTGGCGGTCAGCGAGCACCTTGGTGTGATCAGCTGTTCGTTTAGCGACAGAATGATGGAACTGTCAGTGCACGGTCAAAGGTAAACCTGTAGATGGCAGTAATGCAACACTGTGGATACCAGCTGCTGTAAAACCCAAAAGAAGAAGAAGAAGGTAAACCTGCACATGTGCACACGGACTTCCTCTGTCTGCTTGGCTGCACGAAGCGAGCGATTTCATGCACATTATTTGCTTTAATCCCCTCAAATTAAATAACTTCCCAGCCACAGAATGGCCTGATGTTTTGTGAGATATTACAGAAATAAACGTATATCACAATGACCAAATTTCAGAGGGAACTAAATTTCACTGATTTTATGGACTCGAAAGGCCGTATAGTTTTAAGTTCAACTTAAGATCTTAAAATACTCTTCTGGTATTCTTTTGCAAAGGAGGAACGTGACAATAATAATGACTTGTTCTTCTTAATTTATCCACAAATGTATTTATTCCACTTGAAAAGTGTACGTCAAACCAGCTACCGGATTTGGGACGCTATGACATCCTGAACTATTTAGTATTTGGCTTCAAACTTGCAAAAAATTCCCGGCCCACGAGATGGCGATTCCCATTGATCCAGCGGTTGAGGAACACTGCTTTTACTGTATCTGTTTCAGTTTAACTCCTTCATGGCTGTGATCAGAGATATGCTGAATCGGATGGAGGCGGAGCAGAAGACCAAGCTGGAGCAACTCCACAGCATGCAAGAGCAGCAAAGGTGCCAGTTCTCTCTCTGATCCGAAACAAACGCCAACGACAAAACGTTCACAAAAGCCCAAAGTCACTTTTCTGTTGGATTTGGTAGACGTTTTTCATTTTAAGGCCAGCAGCTTGATGGGTAACTTACCAGGGTTGAGCAACTGCGACAGTGTGAGCACAAGAAGGGTGTGTTGTTGTTGTTGTTGTTTTGCAATGACTCCTGGAAGTGAAATCGAGCTCTGTATCAGTCAGTGCGTTTACATGCACATCCAAATCGAGCTGCTATCGGTAATCGAGCTAAGGGTCCCAGCAGGGGTGCCAGAGAAATCCAATCCTACATGCACACAAGGAAATCAAGCTATTGTGTGAGGTACATTGTGCACCCGAGCCACAGGTGGCGCTACACGCCCCATCGTGTTGGTACACTTCCGGTTGTCGTCATGAAGAAGAGCTATTCAAGAGTGTAAACAAAGTTATCAGTTCCGTGTTCTCCATTGCGCGTTTTTCTCCCGTCCATGAATTTTAATATATTCAACTCTTTAAGCTGAATGAGCATGAACTCTGTCTCTTCATTGCTCCAGAAGTGCACATTTCTGCTCGCCATTTTCTCTTCTTCATTTGTTCCTCCTGACCTCTTCTGCTGCTCGCTACTACTGTTGTCATGCCGACCGAGGCTGTCGTGTTTCCCGCTTGTGGTCTCGTCACTCGTCACTTCCGGAAGGGGCAGTGCTGAAGTAAGTTAGCCTGGGCCCGCCCATCCTAAGCGTGACGCAACACGAGGGCCTGTTGCGAGCTTAGTCTGGCCAGGCAAGCTATCTACAGCTCTTCCAAGTTCCCGAAAAATCGGGAGCCAATCAACTTTGAGCATCTCCAACGGCCCTGGGTAGAGGCGTGTTCAAGGCACTGACGTAGTAGAACCGCGACCAGAAGCCATAGATTGTTTACAGAATCTATGCCGGAAGCGCTTCATTCACGCTTCCGCATCTATTACGCATAGATGCTGTATTGAAAGCATTCAACGGGAAGTTCTCATTGAAAACGGAGCAAAGAGCAGCCCTGGAGGTATTTATTGAAAGGAAGGAAGTTTTCGCCTTGCTCCCGACCGGCTTCGGTAAGAGTTTAATCTACCAGTTAGCCCCGTCGCGTCGCATACGTCGGAGGAAAGAGTGATGTGATTGGTTTAAGCTTCGTCACAGCCTTTTCTGGCTTCGACCAGTAGCAAACTGAGGCATTTCAGGGAGGCGGGTCAACCACGGGCTCTGGGAAACGGTTGGGCTGAATATCTTGGCCAGACCAATAGCTCGTAGAGCTTTGAAGTCGCGTTAGCCAGACTAGAAGTAAGTAGCTCGACTACGGAGGTCGATAAGGTTTACATGCACCAAGTAGCTCAGCAAAAATCGCATAATCTAGGTCGCGTAGCTCGATTACGAGAAATCAAGTTCGGTTCAATTTCAGCCGAGCTAAGGTGTTTCCATGGCATTTAGAACTTCGATTTCAGTCGAGCAACGGCAGAAATTCGATTTTCTCTATGTGCATGTAAACGCACTGAGTCTCTCTCTTGCGCATTTTTGTGTCGTGATGTAACGTCACCTTATTATATTAGTTGTTTGTGATCTATAGGTTTGACCTTGTGTTATAGGTATGATAGAGGTCGTGTAGACAGGATCAGTCCAAAGAGAGAACAGTAATGAATTTCTGGCACTGTTACAAGATATGAGTCATGAAGGAATATTTAGGTCCTTTCTGGCATGCGTCAGGCCCAAGTCAGCATTGTGTTCACCATTTCCTGGTTTTGGAGTTGGCAGACGAGAGGGAGAGAGACAGATGGGGAGCGAGAGAGACGGACAGAGATTAATCCAGGTACCATGCTGACTCATCTCTCAGTCAGGAAGTCAGGAGCACAAATGCACTAAGCAATTTATAATAATAACAACAAATTATTATTATTATTATTATTATTATTCCACGAAATCGAGTTGTACGTGAGCTGATAGCCGATAAGGTGTGTAGCACTGAGTTGGCTTTAAGCCATGTCTGACGAGATTGAGTAGAATATTTTTTTTTCTTTCTATCCACATTCACTGGATTTTGAGAGAGCATTTTTTAATTTTTTGCAAATTCAGTAAAAAAAAAAACCTTTCTACAAAACGTCTGACGATCATCTCCGCTTAGGCAGACTTCTTAAAAACCTATTGACAGCCGCACGAACTGACTTTTTTTGTTTTTTGTAGAAAGTGCCGTCTTGCTGTTGTGCTGAGGTACAGAACAACGTTAGACATTCATTTAATTCTTCCTTGGACATTTCGGTTCTGTAATTTTCAAACTTCTTTAAGCTTTTTAAAAGAGAACTGAAGTCATTTTTAAACTTGCTTTATTTCTTAATTACCGTGTTATTCAGTTACGTTTTCGGTTTTAGTAACCTTATATCGTGACTCGTATTGGCACATTATATTCCACTTATCAGGCTTTTTGGTTTTTAGCCGTGTTGAATGTAGTTCGTTTGGTCCACGGCAGGCGTCGCTTATCCGCGCGATCTTCACGAGACTTGTGCGAGACTTCAAACGTGAAGTGTCAGCGCCGCCATTTTGAAAACTGTTTATGCAGCGGCCAGATCGCCGTATCATTCCAATTTAGATTAATTTCGAGATTTGCCAGCTTCATCAGTGATGGAGTGTCAGTCCTGCGCGCTGTGGCGTGTACACCTGAAGGTGCGCCGAGTGCACTCCAGCACGCACGCCGTGAACAAGGCGCACCTGAGCTCAATTAAGGAACCGTGTGTTTGCCTATTTAAGGACTGTGCTGATGCATTTGCATCGCGAAGTATTACAATACGCATTACCGAGCCTTTCTACCCGTTGTCTTGATTTCCTGTTTCTCGTCCTCGCTTAGCCTTTGGTGTCCTGTTTGCGCCTCGATTGACCCTTTTGCCTGTATTCTCGTTTTTGATCTCGCCTGCCGTTTTGGATTGTTTGCCTGTGTGTGTATCGTCTCACTGTATATATATTCTGCACTTTATTAAACTGTATATACTTCTGCACGTACATCCGCCTCCCGCGCGTACGTGACATGGAGATTATTCCATATGACTTTGAACGAGTTGGAAAGACGACAGGATAAGGACGAGTCCGTCACGCTGGTATTTACGTCATTACTGTCGCACGATTAAAACGTGCCAGATCAGGCGGCTGGCGGGTTTTCAAAATAATAAATACATGCATGTATTTTTGTGATGAGTACATATTATACTGAGCGCATTTCCCACATAATCCTCACTAAGGTTCCGGACAGCACTGCAAAATGGCGTCCGCACTATATAGTGAGTAGGGAGCGATTTCGGACACAGGGAAAACTTCCGGCTTGATGACGTCAGCATTCGAAAGAGGGCGCGCGCGTCTTTTGGCAACGTTGGCAGATGTTGGTCGCTTTGATTTCTGCTGTACGTTTTACTTCCGTCCTACGACGTCTCGCACAGGTCTCAGCGAATCTCGTTTACGGCCGTTGCTTTGACTTATGGACACAGAGCATATTTCAATCATTCATAACTTGCCATAGCAGTGACAAAATAGCTGTCAAAAATGCATTCCGATATTTAATAAAATGAGAAATAGAATTTTGATGATAAATTTGCCTTCAGTTCTCCTTTAATGCTTAAAAACGATGAATGTAAACAAACCGGAGAAATGACGATAGCAATTTGTGAAAAATACGACGATGATGATTCTTGAAAAATGAAACGAGCTACATTCTTATCAAATACTTTTATTCCATATTTTGTTGCTTTTGTATTTTTTGGCATTTTGTTTTCAAGTCGAGTTTTTATTTCATCCTCGGTTGGTTCAGCAACACGCGCCGCCATTTTGTTTTTCTCTACTCGTGGTATATGAGCTGATAGCCTAGTAGTAGAGTAGCCAATCAGAGCATGTGATTTGCTCATGTCCAGTGAATGTGGATAGAATAATAAATAATATACTAGATCTTATTTTATTGTGTAATGTTGTTAATATTGCTGTATTATTTATAGGAGCCTTAACCTCAACCAAATGAACACATCAGAAGAGACAAAGAGCAACACCAGTCCACCCAGTCAAGTTCGAGACGTGAGTGCTGTTATAGCTGGTCTTGGTTGTAGTTGAGTTATTGCCATGTCACACTATAAGGCAATGACCCTTCTGTGTTTCTTTCAGATTGACGAGATCTTTGGTGGGAGTTCAGGAGTGAACGGCAAAGAGAACGGCTCCTCCTCTGCCCCCTCGCAGCCCTCGAGAGTGAGTCCACCACACCACAGACACTGCACCGAAACAGATACTGATTACGCAGCGTGTGTGTGTTCACACTGAATTACTGATCTGTGGGCAGGTCTGTGTGGTAAATATTGTAAGAACGTTCTCAAGTGAACTCGACTTGACTAGATGAGCGATATGTAAAAAAAAAAAAAAACCTTTATGATCTAAAATCTATTTTCCAATCACTATGTGTATATTATATATACAGTGGGGCAAAAAAGTATTTAGTCAGTCACCAATTGTGCAAGTTCTCCCACTTAAAAAGATGAGAGAGGCCTGTAATTTTCATCATAGGTACACTTCAACTATGAGAGACAGAATTGGGGGAAAGAATCCAGGAAATCACATTGTCTGTCTGATTTTTAAAGAATTTATTTGCAAATTATGGTGGAAAATAAGTATTTGGTCAATAACAAAAGTTCATCTCAATACTTTGTTATATACCCGTTGTTGGCAATGACAGAGGTCAAACGTTTTCTGTAAGTCTTCACAAGGTTTTCACACACTGTTGCTGGTATTTTGGCCCATTCCTCCATGCAGATCTCCTCTAGAGCAGTGATGTTTTGGGGCTGTCGCTGGGCAACACGGACTTTCAACTCCCTCCAAAGATTTTCTATGGGGTTGAGATCTGGAGACTGGCTAGGCCACTCCAGGACCTTGAAATGCTTCTTACGAAGCCTCTCCTTCGTTGCCCGGGCGGTGTGTTTGGGATCATTGTCATGCTGAAAGACCCAGCCACGTTTCATCTTCAATGCCCTTGCTGATGGAAGGAGGTTTTCACTCAAAATCTCACGATACATGGCCCCATTCATTCTTTTCTTGACACGGATCAGTCGTCCTGGTCCCTTTGCAGAAAAACAGCCCCAAAGCATGATGTTTCCACCCCCATGCTTCACAGTAGGTATGGTGTTCTTTGGATGCAACTCAGCATTCTTTCTCCTCCAAACACGACAAGTTGAGTTTTTACCAAAAAGTTCTATTTTGGTTTCATCTGACTATATGACATTCTCCCAATCCTCTTCTGGATCATCCAAATGCTCTCTAGCAAACTTCAGACGGGCCTGGACTGCATTTGTTTGAGTTCAACCAAGGCTGACATTTTGATCCTGTCTGACTGTGGATTGGTGGAGTCCAAACTCTTTAGAGATGGTTTTGTAACCTTTTCCAGCCTGATGAGCATCAACAACGCTTTTTCTGAGGTCCTCAGAAATCTCCTTTGTTCGTGCCATGATACACTTCCACAAACATGTGTAGTGAAGATCAGACTTTGATAGATCCCTGTTCTTTAAATAAAACAGGGTGCCCACTCACACCTGATTGTCGTCCCATTGATTGAAAACACCTGACCCGAATTTCACCTTCAAATTAACTGCTAATCCTAGAGGTTCACATACTTTTGCCACTCACAGATATGTAATATTGGATCATTTTCCCTCAATAAATAAATGACCAAGTATAATATGTTTGTCTCATTTGTTTAACTGGGTTCTCTTTATCTACTTTTAGGACTTGTGTGAAAATCTGATGATGTTTTAGGTCATATTTAAGCAGAAATATAGAAAATTCGAAAGGGTTCACAAACTTTCAAGCACCTCTGTAGTGTGGATTTACAAAATAATTGTCGTGACCTTTTTTTTTTTTTTTTGGACTAGCGGTTTAATATGGACAACTTTTTCTCTTGGTTGTGATTTTTTATTTATTTGTGTAATTGACCATTCCTGTCATTGGAACCAGTAGATTCAGATGAACATTTTATTCCCCTGTGTTTTTGTCTAAATGACATGTTAATCAACAAATGGTTGAAACGATTAAAAGGGAACTGAAGTCATTTTTAAACTTGCTTTATTTCTTAATTACCGTGTTATTCAGTTACGTTTTCGGTTTTAGTAACCTTATATCGTGACTCGTATTGGCAGATTATATTCCACTTATCAGGCGTTTCGGTTTTTAGCCGTGTTGAATGGAGTCCGTTTGGTCCACGGCAGGCGTCGCTTATCCGTGCGATCTTCACGAGACTTGTGCGAGACTTCAAACGTGAAGTGTCGGCGCCGCCATTTTGAAAACTGTTTACGCAGCGGCCAGATCGCCGTATCATTCCAATTTAGAGTAATTTCGAGATTTGCCAGTTTCACCAGTGACGGAGTGTCAGTCCTGCGCGCTGTGGCGTGTACACCTGAAGGTGCGCCGAGTGCACTCCAGCACGCATGCCGTGAACAAGGCGCACCTGAGCTCAATTAAGGAACCGTGTGTTTGCCTATTTAAGGACTGTGCTGATGCATTTGCATCGCAAAGTATTACGATATGCATTACCGAGCCTTTCTACCCGTTGTCTTGATTTCCTGTTTCTCGTCCTCGCTTAGCCTTTGATGTCCTGTTTGTGCCTCGACCGACCCTTTTGCCTGTATTCTCGTTTTTGATCTCGCCTGCCGTTTTGGATCGTTTGCCTGTGTATGTATCGTCTCACTGTATATATATTCTGCACTTTATTAAACTGTATATACTTCTGCACGTACATCCGCCTCCCGCGCGTACGTGACATGGAGATTATTCCATACGACTTCGAACGAGTTGGAAAGACGACAGGATAAGGACGAGTCCGTCACGCTGGTATTTACGTCATTACTGTCGCACGATTAAAACGTGCCAGATCAGGCGGCTGGCGGGTTTTCAAAATAATAAATACATGCATGTATTTTTGTGATGAGTACATATTATACTGGGCGCATTTCCCACATAATCCTCACTAAGGTTCCGGACAGCGCTACAAAATGGCGTCCGCACTATATAGTGAGTAGGGAGCGATTTCGGACACAGGGAAAACTTTCGGCTTGATGACGTCAGCATTCGAAAGAGTGCGCGCGCGTCTTTTGGCAACGTTGGCAGATGTTGGTCGCTTTGATTTCCGCTGTACGTTTTACTTCCGTCCTACAACGTCTTGCAGAGGTCTCAGCGAATCTCGTTTACGGCCGTTGCTTTGACATATCGACACAGAGCATATTTCAATCATTCATAACTTGCCATAGCAGTGACAAAATAGCTGTCAAAAATGCATTCCGATATTTAATAAAATGAGAATTTTGATGATTAAATTTGCCTTCAGTTCTCCTTTAAAAAAAGAGAGATTTGTGAATGATTTGTACTCGTAAGTATTCACGTAATATGAGACACAACAAATATTCTCCCCAGGGCCTTATAGCATCGTGGTATAAATATGATGATTTTTTTTTTCGCGGTCCGGTTTCCATCAAATCCTGCGCTCTGATTGGCTGGCGAGTGGGTCTGCATCCTATGGTACGGACCTCTGGCGACTGGCTCGTTCACAACAACAACAAACGTAGCAATTTTTGTCAACATTTATCTTTTTTATAAGATTTATTTATAAGATCCTCACAAGTCTTATAAATGTTTGCCAGCATTTCTCAGGAGAATAGCATTAATTTTACAGCATGGATAGCGATAACGACAGCGTTCACAGCGAAAGTGAGTTTTACTACCCTGAGGAAGAAGAAATAAAAGAAAACATTTCAGGAGAAAGCTTAAAACCTCGAACTGTTGCTAACGCCGAGCAAAAACATGGCTGAATCCCGAATGACTCCTATTTGTATAAATAGGGGACTACATAGGCGGCAAAATGTAGTTTTTTTTTTTCCTGCCATGGAAGTGCACTTGTATACCGAGGAGGAAGCCATTTGCATTACAGCCGTGAATGAGGATTCAAAATGTCGGCTCGGCTCGGTTTTCCCTTTCGGGCGCTCTCGTTTTCTGTTAGAATTTGGTAAAGAAAAAAATAAATATATTATTTACCAGCTTAAGGTCGGTCCGTATGGTGAAATATCGTGATCTCAGCCTTGAATACTGACCTCGGCCCAGAGGGCCTCACTCAGTACTTTCAAGACCTCGGTCACGGTATTTCACCATACGGACCTCCCAGCTGGGAAAGAACATGTATGTATTGTCTGAATATGATGCTATCCTTGTTAATTTTATCATAGATTATACAGTGGATTTTGACGCTATTTCAAGAAGCAAAATGTTATTTCAGAATGACGGTTTACCAGGACGCTATTTGAAATCCCTGGGGAGAGACACTGCTCTTTACTTACTTGTTTCAGGGTTCATTATTTGTTGAAGTCAACATTTATAATAAGCGTCCTTTTCTATGTCATGAAGTGTATATATGGTATATATTTTTATAGGTGTATTAATGTAGTTTGGATTTCGGGGTAGTTAAAAAGGGGTGGGAAATGAAAAAAAAGTATTGTACTTCTTCCCACTCCTTTTTCGAACAATGAGCGGTGTATTGTAATGTCTTAGCTCTTTGTTATTTTATTTATTCTTTTTTTGTGACTTTTTTCATTTTCTTTCTTTTGTATGTACAAATAGTTACATACATTTTTATACATGTTCGAAATAAATAAATTCATTCATTCATTCTTTCGATTGCTTGCATTTTGGTGTAAGTGAGAGCGGGGGGGATACGTAAGTGAGCTCACAGTTGATCTTGGTGTTTTGTTTTTTTGGGGGGGTGTTGTAGGTGTCTCTGACTCTGGAGGAGAAGCAGCGCTTGGCGAAGGAGCAGGAGCAAGCAGCCAAACTGAGGAACCAGCAGCCTCTGGCCCCACAGAGCATCAAAGCTGCTACAACATCCACAACTGCACAGGTTCAACACATTGAATTTGAACCTTTTATATTTTTCGGAATGCGAGTGTCGTTTTTGACCACTCGGGGAAAATCATGTTAGCTTGATAAACAAACGGAATATGAAACTCTCTCTGACTGTAGAGGTTATGTATCGTATATCAGTCAAAGTATGTACAGTATTTCCCGTACAATGCTTCTTTTTTTTCTCCTTTCCCAGGCCAAAGACCTGACCAGCAGTCTTCTGAACAACATGACCTCGCTGAACAGTCTCTCGCTGAACTCAGGCTCTCGCGCAGCACCCATGCAGACGGGCGCACTCTCGCCTGGCTTCTCCTCCACACCCGCTATGACTGGAATGGGCACCATGGCCCCTATCAGTAATGGGTTCAACTCTCCCATGGGTTTCCAAACAGGAGGTATGGGGATGCGAGCTACCGCACCCGGTCACTACGGAGGCATATCCAGCACCAGCAGTACACCGAACTTCAGCGCCCTCTCGCAGAATCAGTCCGGCAAGCCGCCCGACATGTCGGCCCTAGACTCTCTGTTCTCAGCTAACAAGCCCAAAGTCAGCCTCAACCAAATGGGCCCCAAACCAGCCGCAGGCACTGCACCCTCCCCCTGGATCAGCCAGTTTGGTCCAGGCCAGCCTTCTCAGACTGCACCCATGCAGGCGGTACCGATGGGAATGACAGGGGTGCAGGGAGGCTTTGGAATGCAGGCGAACCCTTTCTTCAGCCCCCAGAACTTCTCTCAGCCTGCTGCTGCTCCCACCATGAATACAGGCATGCTCAAACAGAGCATGTCCATCAATAACGATCTGAAAGACCTCTTCGGTTAAAAGGCTTCCATTTTTCATCCAGTGACGGGAAGGTTAGAGATTAATCGAGACACGGAGCATTGTTTTTGTCGTTTGTGTGTGTGTGTGTGTGTGTGTTGGACCTTGCAGTCAATCAGAGGATGATCACCAGCCTTAACCAAGCAGGGTCACATGACACACTAGTCTTACACTTGTTTTACTGTTCTCACTGTCCCTATAGTGCTCACTAGGCATACAGTTGTGCCTTTTGGTTTGTTCTCGAATCTCTCACACACACACACACACACACACACACACACACACACACACACACACACACACTTGCACGAAGGCAGTATTTTCCCCATATAAAGGGACACATGCTGCCGTGCAAAGGCAAACTGCAGGATCTGCGTATTGTGTCGGTGGCAAAAGACAGTCCAATCGCGATCAGGTGACACTATTTTGCCACGACACAATATACACATCCTGCAGTTTGTCTTTGCACGACAGCATGGATAAAGCAACGGTGGCGCTTCGGCTGGTGAAAAAGATGATAATTTGGGGAATGGGAAATGGTGCAGGGCTTTGCGTTGCTTTTTACTAACTTTTTACACTAAATCCAAGTCTTGGTGGGCTTTTGGAAGAGCGGGAAAATGGAAACCATGTGGAAAGGAAGGAAATATAGGGCCGACTGATTATTTTATAGCTGTCCCACGAGCTCACAATCGCTAGGAATTGTTACCAGAATGCATCACACCAGGACTTAAAACAGTAAATATCTTCTGGAACTTCTGTTTAGTATTAATTTCCTTCTTCATGACGTATTCCTTATAGAGAGATTTAAAGTCATGCTTTTTTTTGTTTTTTTTGTTCCATGCTAACACTCGCTACTTCTTTTTGAATCTAACAGGCTGAATTGAGCAGCATTCGATGGCCGATTCGATTCATCTGAATTTCAGGCGAGTTTGACGATCCACTGGTTTTCAATCAGATTTAGAAGTCATTTTTGTGTAAGAACAATTCAGTTAAATTCATTGCTCTGAACAGCAATTTGAATACTAGCTGGTGCATTACAAATCCCTCAGTCTCATTTCTGTTACTTAATACATCATAAACGATTCGATTCGCAACGTCAAATTTTAACCGATGCGTTTGATTCTGTATCATTTTATTTCCTTTCAATACAGATGCTCCAGCATCAGGATTTACGCATCGAGGAAATTCCCTTAACTGATCCAGGCTAGCGTCAGAGCGATACCGATATTCAGTGTAGGATTAACGCTAGGGTTATGACTGTGAAAGTGTTTTCAAAATTTCTACTTTCCTGATGGTGCATTTGGTGAACTCATCTCATCTCATTATCTGTAGCCGCTTTATCCTGTTCTACAGGGTCGCAGGCAAGCTGGAGCCTATCCCAGCTGACTACGGGCGAAAGGCGGGGTACACCCTGGACAAGTCGCCAGGTCATCACAGGGCTGACACATAGACACAGACAACCATTCACACTCACATTCACACCTATGCTCAATTTAGAGTCACCAGTTAACCTAACCTGCATGTCTTTGGACTGTGGGGGAAACCGGAGCACCCGGAGGAAACCCACGCGGAGAACATGCAAACTCCGCACAGAAAGGCCCTCGCCGGCCACGGGGCCACTTTTACTCATATATTACTTTTTTGAAGTTATTTTTATCGGGCCATGCAAAAACCTCCCGCACCCAACATCACCTCACTTTTGATAAATACATGTATATGAAATAAATAAATCATGATTATAAAATAAATTCATTGAAAGATGTGTAAAGTACTTTTATATAACAATAAATTGCTTAACAGTTGTTAACAATTATAATTACAATTATACAATTACAGTTAATTACAATTGTAACAATTATTATTACAACAACTGTTAAGCAATTTATTGTTATATAAAAGTACTTTACACATCTTTCAATGAATTTATTTTATAATCATGATTTATTTATTTATTTCATATACATGTATTTATCAAAAGTGAGGTGATGTTGGGTGCGGGAGGTTTTTGCATGGCCCGATAAAAATAACTTCAAAAAAGTAATATATGAGTAATAGTTCACCAAATGCAACATCAGGAAAGTAGAAATTTTGAAAACACTTTCACAGTCATAACCCTAATTAACGCGTCACCTCTTCTCGCCACACTCTTACCGTGCGTCTTTGAGGAGCGAATAAATCACAAATCTGGTTTGCACTGGTCATGTATACCCAGATTAGCTGTTCAGATTTGAATCATGTAGTGTTTCAGGAACTGATCACATTCTCTCACACACACACACACACACACACACACACACACACACACACACACACACACACAATGGTGTAGATGAGCTGCTTGTACCAGGCTGCGTAAACGTGGTCCTGAGAGAAGAAGAAGAAGAAAAGTGTGAGGATGTTTGTATTATTACACACATGCTGGAGTTATTATGAACTAACAGTGTGCTATGGTTTGATTGAGTGTAACAGAGCAATTTCTTGCTGATTGTGAAGCAGTCCGTGTAGTAGCTGGAGAAATTCCTGCACCTAGAGATCAGGAAAGACTTCTCTCTGGGTATAAATTGGAATCTGACCACTTGAAAAGCTAGAAGCCTTCAGTGAAACGTAGCGTGAGTGTAGGCTTGGTTTGCGTCTGGCTTTGCAATTTGTGTTTTGTGTTTCTTGTTCGTGATCGTTTTCACTGGAGCCCATATGATGGTAGCATTGACACGGAGTGGATTCAAATGCTTAAAAAAAAAAAACCCGCGCGCGCACACACGTAGACCAATCTAACATTTTATTTTTGATCATGACCAAATAGATATCATGACTATGTGTTATATTTACATATCATATGAATGAAGTGTATAGTAAACTGAGAATTATTTGACATTAGTTAAGATTTTTTTAATATATTATCTTGGGATCACTTTCATAAAGGGGACCTCTGAGTAAGAAGCCTTATGAAGAGAGGTGTGCAATAATAGGTCTTGGAAGGGTTTTGTCAAATTGGCTGGAAGTCATCGCGCATTTTATCGCATACAGACAGTGTCCAGTCCATATAATTCGCCCACGTTTCCTTAACGCAGCGATTTTCAGTTATTTTATTTTATATTAATTGTGAAAGCAAGTCCATGAACTTGAACCAGAATCTCAGAAAATATTTATTTTCGTCCATTTGCTTTTGAACTTTCCTTTGCTCTGTCGTCGTCATCTGGTTTCAGTTGCCAGTCAGTAATATGACTTCTAAATCAAAGATTAAAAAAAGAAAGAAAAAGCCTATTCTTCTATCTTTATATTGTACCAATGTAATATGTGTACAGTGTGGCATTTTTGTGAACTTTGTATCGTGTTACGAGATTGTACTGTCTGAAGTGGACAATTTAATGAAAATCTGTAAATATTTCTCAAAATATACATGCTGGTGTTCTCTTTCAAGCTTTTCAGTCATTTTGTCAAACAGATTTGATTGTGTAGATTCTTAATTGCAGTGTATAGTTTTGGACAGAAAATAGATTTGAAGAATAACCAGAAAGTTTAAATAAAGATCTTCAAACAACGTGAAATGATTGTGATGAAAATCCATCGTAGGCTATGAATGACACAGATACTCAGAAAAAGGACAGTTTATTCAAACAACGTATTGAATTGTCACAAAGTTGAAAATGAAAACAGTCTTGTTGCTCAGTGCATAATGAGGCTAATTAGCTGGAGATGTATAGTCAGGTTCGGACAGCAACGCAATTTTCACAATGGATTTGAGAGGTCACTGAAGTGTAGATTTTCAGCTTTAATTCAAGGAGTATAACAAAGCAGAACGTCAAGGACGTAGTCGCTCATCTGGCCTGCCATCAAAACAACCATGACGTCCAAATCATCAAACAGAACTGAAATGTGACTGTGAGCGAGAACCAACCTCCACGACAAACTGTTTACAACAGGAAAATCAACAAAGGACTAAATTTTATTCCCCAAGTGAAGATCAACCCAAAACATGAACCAGAACTGAATTCGCATGATAAATAAGAGAGGAGATACAATTCTAAGAAGTCCCAAAGTTCATGAAGTTGACCTAATTAGCAGTTCGTTAGCAAAAATTGGACAATACAATGACCAGGTGTTGTGCAGAAGGTCGAGTTCTTTCAAACAAAACAATCAGAACTGAAATCCATTGAGAACTGAAAGAGGGAGGAGATGTGATTTAACTGAAAATAAACAAAGTTGTTTATTAAAGCAAATTGTTTACAACAGGAAAATCAACAAACAAATGACCAAGTTTTGTTCCTCATGAGAAGATCTACCCAAAACATCGATCGGAACTGAAGTCGGATGAGAAATCGGAGAGAAAATAAAATTCTCGTGAGAGGCCTGGAAAATTCGTTAATTTGGCCTGATTAGTAACTCGTTAGCAAAAAAAAATTTGACAAAACGACCAAGTTATGTGCGGAGTGATGAGTTGTTTCAAACAAAACAATCGGAATGGAAATCCGTAGCGAATTGACGGAGGAGATACGATTTAACTGAATTGTGGACGATGGCTGGATGATGGACGGACGCCATGGCGACAACTCATTAGCCTTATGGATAGATGAGCTAAAAATATTGCATTAAACATTTTAGGAATTACAGCCATTGTTTAACATTTACCGTATTTTCCGGACTATACGTCGCTCCGGAGTTTAAGTCGCATCAGCCAAAAAATGCATTATGAAGACGAAAAAACCATATATACGTCGCACCGGACTATAAGTCGCACTTTTTTGAAGGGTTATTCTATCCATAGAATCTGTGATTGTATCTGATAAGCGGCGCGTGGTTACTGCGCGACTGCATTGTTTATTTAATAAACGAACAGCTGAGCAGTGATCACGCGCCCTTTGCCCTGTAAGTAGCCTAGTCTGATTATTTTAAATATCTACTACTATCTTTAATACTATCATTATCGTTATTACTAATAGCCTATATTATTATTATTATAACTAATATTAGTAGCCTATTACTGATGCATTAATCAGTTTGCTTTTAGATTATTTTTACCGGTAGGGCTTATTATCGCCCCATGGCTCTTTCATCTGTGTTATTAAAGCTGTAGTCATCATCGAGGAGTGTCATTCTTCATTTTTGTCGAATTTTATTTCATTAAATCAGAGGTCAAGTAGGCTATAGGTATATCATCTCCAAAGACAACCGTCTAGTGAAAAAAACCCCAACAACCGCTTTTAAATCCCCTACTTAAATCCTTAAAAAGAGTAATTTAACTCATGTCTTGTGTGATCTGATCTCCAATGGTGAAATAAACCGGTTGTGATATGAGTAGTCTGTTATTTTAGAAGATAAATTTAATATATAATTTAATATATAGCCTAATAAAAATTAATATTTTATAACATATCACGACATATTACTGTCTGTAACTGTGTCACTAAAGCGTTTTCTAAGATCATAATGTCTGATATTATTATTATTTTACACACACAATAAGCGCGTGTGCGTAAAGTTATAGTAAACCACCCCCCACCTTTTTTTTTTTTTTTGAGTCGCCGGACCCACCCACCTCCTGCGTTCCGGGACCTCCCACTTCACAAATTAAGCACTGCCTAAAATCACTACATAACTTATTTAAATAACTATAGGCCTATCATTAATAATAAAACACAGGTCAATCAAGTTTATCAAGCTGATGATTTCACTCCAAATCAGCAAATCCATTGAATTCCTCATCCTCGGTGTCGCTTCTGAACAACTCTGCCAACTCCAGCGGCAGATGAAGCGCCGTTTCCTCTTCTTCTGCGTGGCTGTCGTCAGACTCAGCATCAGCTCCAGTTATTCCGCGGTGAAGAAAAAAAAAAAAACATATATACGTCGCACCGGAGTATAAGTCGCATGGCTAGCCGAACCATGAAAAAAAGTGCGACTTATAGTCCGAAAAATACGGTAATTCAGTTTCATAAGCTCAAAAATAATTGGACAAACTAACACACATAAAAGCATTATTTTTAATAGTTGGATGCAAATGCTGTGCAGTCAGTGACCACCTGAAGTCTGGAACCCATGGACGACATCAAATACTGACTTTCCTCCCTTTAGATGTTTTGCCAGACTTTTACTGCACCTGCCTTCAGTTGCTGTTTGTTCGAGAGCCTTTCTGCCTTCAGTTTTGGCTTCAGTAAATGAAAAGCATGCTCAATTTGGTTGACCAGGTCATTCGGACATTTAAGAACATTCCACTTACTCATCTTAAGAAGTTCTTGGGTTTCTTTCACTGTATGTTTTGGGTCGCTATTCATCTGTACTGTGAAGTGCCGTTTAATCAAGTTTTGCAGCATTTGACTGAATCTGAGCAGAAAGCATCTCTCTCCACTTCAGAATTCCTCCTGCTAGTAATGAATAAACACCAGTGACCCAGTTCCATTGGCAGCTCTACATGCCCATGTTCATGTCTGACAGATGACGTGGTCTGCTTTGGATCATGAACTCTTCCTTTCCTTCTCCATACTCTTCTCTTCTTGTCATTCCCATTCTGGTACAAGTTAATCTTGGTTTCATTTGTCCAAAGACTTGGAAAAGCTTTCTAGCAAAGTCTAATCTGGCTTTTCTGTTTTTCAGGTAAACCCTCTTTATTTACACTACCGTTCAAAAGTTTGGGGTCACTTTGAAATGTCCTTATTTTTGAAAGAAAAGCACTGTTCTGTTCAATGAAGATCACTTTAAACTAATCAGAAATCCACTCTATACATTGCTAATGTGGTAAATGACTATTCTAGCTGCAAATGTCTGGTTTTTGGTGCAATATCTCCATAGGTGTATAGAGGCCCATTTCCAGCAACTCTCACTCCAGTGTTCTAATGGTATAATGTGTTTGCTCATTGCCTCAGAAGGCTAATGGATGATTAGAAAACCCTTGTACAATCATGTTAGCACAGCTGAAAACAGTTGAGCTCTTTAGAGAAGCTATAAAACTGACCTTCCTTTGAGCAAATTGAGTTTCTGGAGCATCACATTTGTGGGGTCGATTAAATGCTCAAAATGGCCAGAACAATGTCTCGACTATATTTTCGATTCATTTTACAACTTATAGTGGGAAATAAAAGTGTGACTTTTCATGGAAAACACAAAATTGTCTGGGTGACCCCAAACTTTTGAACAGTAGTGTATATTCATGAAGGTGTCTCTTGATTGTTGACTTAGGCCTACTGTACCTCATCGACAGAGTTCTTGACTTGGATAGGTGCTTCCAAGCTTGCCAATGCATTCCTTCTTTGTAAAAACGTACCAAATTTTTTGATTTGGCCACTCCTAAAGTTTCTGAGAGCCTAGCGGTTAGCGTGTCCGCCTCTCGATTGGGAGATCGCGAGTTCTACTCACGGTCGGGTCATACCAAAGACCATCATAAAAATGGTGTCTCCTGCCATCTGGCAAGGCACGCTGCAATACAGATGCGAGTGAGGAGTCAAACTCTCGCGGTTACCAGAGGACTAGCGCCCCCACTGTAACCCTAGCTATGTAATCTCGGCGAGAGACCGAGGGCTATGAAATGGAGATCGGTGCTGCCAAATGCGCCATGAATGGTGCGGGAAGGACTTTGACTCTGAGAGGTCCGTGTTATTTATTTTTTTCAGCTTAATGATGGCCTCCTTAATTTGCATTCAACACTCTTGGGACCACATAATGAGCGTTCCCATGAACTGCAACCAAATGCAAATTCAACACTCGGAATCTGCTACGTATTTTTTTTAATCTTCTTGTCATGAGTAACGATTACACGATCCATAACTAGCCATGAAACGGTTTCAGTCAATTGCCCAGTTACTTTTGAGTCTGTGGCAATACAGGGATGTGTTTAAAAAAAAAAAAGGCTGTAATATCTAAATGATTAATGCACATGGTTAACATTTGAGACAGGTGACTAGAGTTGAAGTTAAAACAACAGTGGTTAGCACTGTCGCCTCACAGCAAGAAGGTTCTGGGTTTGAGCCCAGTGGCCAACAGGGGCCTTTCTGTGTGGAGTTTGCATGTTCTCCCCGTGTCTGTATGGGTTTCCCCCACAGTTCATGTGAACTGACCCCCCTACTACTACAATTCTAGCTAGGCCAACCAAACATGGTTCACTTCAAGCCCGGCTCGGGTTCGGCAGTGACGACGACTATAGAACCAAAGCACCATTGCAAGAAAATCACTATACATAGCTTATCATCATCAGCACAAAAGTAAAAAGGTTAAATTTCCTCCCCCCCACCCCCGAGGCCTTGTATTTGGTTTACTTTGCTTTATGCAATACACATATAAAAATACCCAAGAAAGCAGAACAGTTTTATTCTTCACGTTCCCTGTTTAATTAAAGTGCATGGTCAACTTTGGCATTTTACGGAAGCCGAGAGAGGTCCTTCATATTATCCTTTTTTTTTTTTTTATTCACCTTGTTATCCCGAGATAACGACATAATTAATTCGAGATCTCGAGAAAACAACACCGTTATTTCGAGATCTCGAGAAAACAAAACCGTTATTTCGAGATCTCGAGAAAACAAAACCGTTATTTCGAGATCTCGAGAAAAAAAACCCAGTTATTTCATGATCTCGAGTAAACAGCTGAGAAATGGTTCATTCAGGTGCGCCAAGAGACTTGTGATATGCGACTTTGGGGCTATTTCTCATTCTGTATAGCCGCAACTTTGGTCATTAGAATGTCTGGAATAATCGATCACCTAATAAGGCAATATTTTGATCAGGGGTCGACACAGGGAGAGATTGCATTAAGTCTTTTAATAAGGGATCATTTCAAAATTAGTCCGCAGCACCTCCGCAGAAGACTGGCCCGGCTTCGTCTCTACCGACGGAGATACAGTGATCCAGCTGAGATCATGAAATAATTGTTTTGTTTTCTCGAGATCTCGAATTAGTTGTGTTGTTTTCTCGAGATCCTGAATTAATTATGTCGTTATCTCGGGATAACAAGGTGAATAAAAAAAGGATTATATGAAGGGCCTCTCGCGGCTTCCGTAGCATTTGAATATTAGAAACAATTTTCTTGAAGATTCAGTCCAGGAAAAGACTGCCGTGATCTTGGTTAATAGAAGCTACTATATAAACACGTACAAATTAGACTCCTTCAAGCACAAGATAAAGAAAGGAAATAAACTGGATGGTTTCAATTCGGGTCCTATTTTAATGCACAAACCTGAAAACTTTCCTACCCAAGCAAGCCCTTTAAACTCGGGTTCAATTCAGGTAGAAAAACTGCTAAGACTCTAGATATACAAAACAACAGCTGGGACGATACAGATGATCACGGAAGGTTTTAAAATGTATAAACATCCTGAGAAATGCGAGATGAAATCCAGCTCTTAAAGCTAGACACGACGGACTGGCCTCCTTGTACCGGTGGCCAAGTTTGTCTGGGTCATTGCTGCAACAATAACAAATCATAAGAAAACGTTATCTACTGTATTATTTTATTATTTATTTAAAAAATTCTGAATAGTATGTGCGTCTGTGTGGGTACCTGAGAAGTCAAGCTGGTAGTTGAACGTCCTTGTGCTGTATGTTACAGCCCCTGTCCTGTTCTGCTGGAAATGCAGCTCAAGGTCCTGACTGGACATGGTACAGTTCCCACTCCCTTTACCCTACACACACACGCCAGGTTTGCAGCAACGTTAGTTATTATTAATAGCTATGTTTTCAGCTTAACTTCATGTTGCTTCCTAAAATTTTGACTTTTGTTCCATTATTAAGTAGTTTTGGGGAAATTAATTTCCAGTACAAGCCTGGTCAAAGTGTGGAAATGTTCACTGCAGTGTTCTGGAGACGGAACTCAAGGCAGCCACTTGCTGTCACGGTGTCATAAAAATATACACTACCGTTCAAAAGTTTGGGGTCACTTTGAAATGTCCTTATTTTTGAAAGAAAAGCACTGGTCTTTTCAATGAAGATCACTTTAAACTAATCAGAAATCCACTCTATACATTGCTAATGGGGGTGGCACGGTGGTGTAGTGGTTAGCGCTGTCGCCTCACAGCAAGAAGGTCCGGGTTCGAGCCCCGGGGCCGGCGAGGGCCTTTCTGTGCGGAGTTTGCATGTTCTCCCCGTGTCTGCGTGGGTTTCCTCCGGGTGCTCCGGTTTCCCCCACAGTCCAAAGACATGCAGGTTAGGTTAACTGGTGACTCTAAATTGACCGTAGGTGTGAATGTGAGTGTGAATGGTTGTCTGTGTCTATGTGTCAGCCCTGTGATGACCTGGCGACTTGTCCAGGGTGTACCCCGCCTTTCGCCCGTAGTCAGCTGGGATAGGCTCCAGCTTGCCTGCGACCCTGTAGAACAGGATAAAGCGGCTAGAGAGAATGAGATGAGATGAGACATTGCTAATGTGGTAAATGACTATTCTAGCTGCAAATGTGTGGTTTTTGGTGCGATATCTCCATAGGTGTATAGAGGCCCATTTCCAGCAACTCTCACTCCAGTGTTCTAATGGTACAATGTGTTTGCTCATTGCCTCTAACCCTGTTTACATTATTTCGAATCAGCGGATCATCAGATTAACGTTTTTAAAACGATTCGCGTACACACACAAAATTTCTGTGCCCGCAACAAAACTGTTCCCCGTGCACACAGCAACGCCAATACACGGATACGCTAACCACATGACTAATTACACACCACGTCACATGATCCCAGTGCATATTGGGCATGCGCAAGTCACTCACCACTTGCAAGTGGAAGGATGTCGTTGTAAAAAATGAAGTATGCCAGTCTGTTATCGGCGGTACTGGTACTACAATGACGCCTTTTTTACACCGTGTATGGCCTTCGTGTTTATGCTAGAAGGATCTAACAGTGTTCGGTACACTCTTCACCTCGCAGAACGGCCGTTTTTTGCGATTACAACAAGACTATTTAGTGCTACGGTAACCAACACACTTCCTGTATTGCTCATTCACTTAACGACTTCCTCAACACACTTCCTGTATTGCTCATTCACATGACCAACGTGGCATGACCAACGCCAGCGAATCAGGAAGGTGGATGTCACAGTGACGTTGTCCAATGACGACGTCAGCTAGAGCTCAGCACTGCGTATCCTCGTTCCTCAATGTTTACACAGCACCGGATCAGATACGTACTGGGTTGAATCCGTGGGCCCTGGCGGATTCAACTGTTCCGCCTGTGGAGTCGTTTCCCGGCGTTTTAATGTGGACGGACAGTGCATCTGCAACGAAAACGATACGGATACGGTCTAATGTAAACACCACCTCAGAAGGCTAATGGATGATTAGAAAACCCTTGTACAATCATGTTAGCACAGCTGAAAACAGTTGAGCTCTTTAGAGAAGCTATAAAACTGACCTTCCTTTGAGCAGATTGAGTTTCTGGAGCATCACATTTGTGGGGTCGATTAAATGCTCAAAATGGCCAGAAAAATGTCTCGACTATATTTTCTATTCATTTTACAACTTATGGTGGGAAATAGAAGTGTGACTTTTCATGGAAAACACAAAATTGTCTGGGTGACCCCAAACTTTTGAACGGTAGTGTAAGAGGGAGTAAATGTGTAAACGCACACAACGTGGCACTGATTTACAGGATTAAGGGCATTTCTAATTTGCGTATTTATACAGGACTGAAGGTAAAGTGTGGGAGGGTTCCCCCGCTGGATAATTAATTTTTTTGGGTAGAATGGCCATTTTAAGAAATGTACTAATGATTTTTTTTAAAGTATCGTCTTCAAAATGAGTTCTGGGTAACTAATATTACTCCATTTTGGCTTTGTTATAAAATTTGAGAACTGTGTGAATTCAAGTGGCAGTTTTTTTTCTTTTTGTAAACAGTTTTCTCCCCAATTGATCTGCCAATTCCCACCCAGCCAGCTCTCAACAGCGACCAACTGGGGAGTGTGAAGGCTATCACACAACATGTTTCGCCAGCCAACCGCATCGTTTCAAACTGCTGCTCATACTACATCACAGGGCAGTGTAACACGCTCAGAGGAAAGTGTTCTCTACCTCCTTCTGCATATATGAGCTCCCAGATGCCCATCATTAGCTAGTGCTGTTGTGATTGACAGGGGAAAGAGAGTAATGCCATTCTTTACCATTTTCCTTCCTTGGCTCCAGGCCAGGATTCAAACTTAAAACAAGTTATTTTGACAGAACTTTTTTTTTTCATACCGTGTAGCCAAGAATGTAAATGTCTCTTACTTTAACAAAGTCTTTCCAGTAGCCATCAATATCTTTAAACTGCCAGCGAACTTGGCACTGAGTACTGTGGAGGGAACAGTGCATTGTCATTGGAAACAAACAGCACACAAGTTTGAGATTATGACCAAATCCTGCAGTTATGCTCGTTTCAGATGTCGCAGCTCTACAAATCTTTAATGTCAAAAAGTGTTTAGATGTTTTGACGCTAAACCATGAGGTTAGTCCTACATTGGTGGACCCCTACCTGCTACTGTTCTCATCTGCACAGATTCTCTGGACAGCTCTTCTCGTCTTATAAGTATTATTGATCTGGTACATTCCTGTAGGAGGGGAAGAAAAAAATACAGGCAATTCTTCAGCAGAGAGGCCAAAATTATGAAATTATTAAAACTGCTTTAACTTGTCGGCTCAGTGCTCTTGCTAAAGGCAAAATGTACTGAAAGCCATACTGAAAAATCATCACCCTGATTACAGCAATGTCGTTTCAGAGAAACCTTGGTTTGAATTTTAAAAAAAATGAAAGTTCGTTTTTTTCCTGACGTAATTCCGTTACTGACTTTTCTTGCCTCATAAAAGATTTTGCGTTCAAAGTTAAACAGCCAATTTTTCTATGCTTTTTTAGGGTCAAAAGAAAGACCCCATACAGTGTGAAATTTTTATTTAATACCATTATCTTGAGTACTGCAGCTAAAAAAGCATGGAATCAATTTTGTGCCAAAATGTTCATACAATACTTTTGAAATATCAAACAAAAACAACAAATCAAAATACAAAAAAAGAAAAAAAAAGTCAATTTTTTTAGACTGGCAAACAAATTATTCGTGTAATCGTGCAAAATATCAGTCTATTACTCTTCAGAAACCTTTTATTTTTGTTCCGCGTCTTTCTCAGTTTTGTTTGACGTAATTTATTTTGGTTGCGATTCCAGCTTTCTCGTTTGCGCTCCCTGACTTTTTGCTTGCAGTTTTGGCACAAACTTCACGTGTGGGTGGGCTGTCCAGGAATGCATTCCCATTGGGTGACTTGTGTTTGACTGACAGCTACGCTCAGCCATTCCCTACTCGGATTTTGGCGGACTGTTTGACGAGTGACCGATCCATTGACAGTAAACAAGGATCGAGTGGACTTCAGTGGCGACTATGATATTGAATTTACACTTTGTTGAATTAATTCAATATCATAGTCGCCACTGAAGTCCACTCGATCCTTGTTTACCGTCAATGGATCGGTCACTCGTCAAACAGTCCGCCAGAATCCGAGTAGGGAATGGCTGAGCGTAGCTGTCAGTCAAACACAAGTTAGCCAATGGGAATGCATTCCTGGACAGCCCACCCATACGTGAAGTTTGTGCCAAAACTGCAAGCAAAAAGTCAGGGAGCGCAAACGAGAAAGCTGGAATCGCAACCAAAATAAATTACGTCAAACAAAACTGAGAAAGACGCGGAACAAAAATAAAAGGTTTCTGAAGAGTAATAGACTGATATTTTGCACGATTACACGAATTGTTTGCCAGTCTAAAAAAATTGACTTTTTCTTTTTTTGTATTTTGATTTGTCGTTTTTGTTTGATATTTCAAAAGTATTGTATGAACATTTTGGCACAAAATTGATTCCATAAAAAAGTTACCACGTTTTACTGTGAATGTAATTCCGTTACTGAAGAACGACCCTCACCATATTAAATGCATTTAACCTTATAAGTTAATGGTTGGCGCAGGTGTGAGACTTACCATTAAAATAGAGTGTGTAAGTGAAGTGTCCAGCTGTCAAAGCAATCTGGCCCTGTGGATTCCTCTGATACTCTCTCTCTATATCCATACTATCCAGAGAGGAATTCTTAAAAAAAAAAAACACACACAGTACTATGAGCAACTCTATTCTCTAAAGACTCTTGCATGTGAAGACTCTCTCTGGCTAGGAGAAGAATCACTCACTGGTTTCTGATAGTCTCTCCAGATGCCTTCATCACCCATAAACTGCCAGGTGACTGCTGTGGATGGATTTAGAGATGGTGTCGCAAATGGAAATGGATTTATGGTGGATGTAGATGGCTCAAAAGTATTCAGACTACACACACACGCACAAATATAGAAGTGAAGACTTTTCTAATTTTGGTTAAATTTTCCACAATTCCATTTCACAGTTATTCCACAAAATCAAGTCGTACATGAACTGATAGCTGATGAGGCGCATAGCACCGAGTCGGTTATAAGCCATGTATGATGAGATTGAGTGGAATAACTGTTTTAGTCTCTCCATGTTCACTGGATTTTAAGAAACCAGAGTATTTTTTGTTGCAAATCGATAAATTTTTTTTTATACAAAACATCTGACAAAATTACTTCTGCTTAGGCGGACTTCTTAACCTATCGATGGCTGCACAAATTAACTTGAGTGTTTTTTGCAGAAAGTGTTTTTCAAACTACTTTGAGCTTTTGAACCAGCATCTCATCTCATTATCTCTCGCCGCTTTATCCTGTTCTACAGGGTCGCAGGCAAGCTGGAGCCTATCCCAGCTGACTACGGGCGAAAGGCGGGGTACACCCTGGACAAGTCGCCAGGTCATCACAGGGCTGACACATAGACACAGACAACCATTCACACTCACATTCACACCTACAGTCAATTTAGAGTCACCAGTTAACCTAACCTGCATGTCTTTGGACTGTGGGGGAAACCGGAGCACCCGGAGGAAACCCACGCGGACACGGGGAGAACATGCAAACTCCGCACAGAAAGGCCCTCGCCGGCCACGGGGCTCGAACCCAGGACCTTCTTGCTGTGAGGCGACAGCGCTAACCACTACACCACTGTGCTGCCCGCTTTTGAACCAGTCAAAAAAAAAAAGTAATTTTAATGATGAAGAATGTAAACAAACCAGTGAAATAACAGGAGCAATTTGTGAAAAATGATATATAATAATTCTTGAAAAATAAAAAAAGATGTTCTTACCATCAAATACTTTTATTCCATATTTTGTTACTTTTTTGTAATCTTTGGGGTTTTATTTTCAAGTAGAGTAAAACACTGCACAGACTGTAAGCTGTAGATGAATAGATGAGTAAATTACTTTATTGATCTCTGGGGAAGGTGGCATGGTGGTGTAGTGGTTAGCGCTGTCGCCTCACAGCAAGAAGGTCCTGGGTTCGAGCCCCGTGGCCGGCGAGGGCCTTTCTGTGTGGAGTTTGCATGTTCTCCCCGTGTCCGCGTGGGTTTCCTCCGGGTGCTCCGGTTTCCCCCACAGTCCAAAGACATGCAGGTTAGGTTAACTGGTGACTCTAAATTGACCGTAGGTGTGAATGTGAGTGTGAATGGTTGTCTGTGTCTATGTGTCATCCCTGTGATGACCTGGCGACTTGTCCAGGGTGTACCCCGCCTTTCGCCCGTAGTCAGCTGGGATAGGCTCCAGCTTGCCTGCGACCCTGTAGAACAGGATAAAGTAGCTAGAGATAATGAGAATGAGATCTCTGGGGAAATTTTCAGGGTATTTGATTGCTGTCTGAACTGAGTGATGTAACTTGATAATTGTGTCCGAGAAAAGCTGAAAATGATTCTGTTGGGATGTCGGAGCTGTAACTTTAGTGTTGTTTTTTGTAGAAAGTGCCGTCTTGCTGAGGTATAGAATAGCTTTCGACATTTTATTTAATTCTTCCTTGGACGTTTCAGTTCTGTAATTTTCAAACTTCTTTGAGCTTTTGAACCAGTCTAAAACAATTCAACAAGTTTTAATGCTTAACGATGAAGAATGTAAACAAACCGGCGAAATGACAGGAGCAATTTGTGAAAAATGCTATAATAATTTTTGAAAAATAAAGATACGTTCTTACCATCAAATACTTTTATTCCATATTTTTGTTACTTTTTTGTATTTTTGGGGTTTTGTTTTCGAGTAGAGTTTTTATTTTGTCCTCGGTTTTTCAGCAACACGCTCCACTATTTTCTTTTTCTCTACTCACGGTATGTGAGCTAATAGCCTAGTAGTAGAGCAGCCAATCAGAGCACGCGATTGTTCATATCCAGTGAATGTGGATAGAATAATACAGAATATTCAGTTGATGTGTCTTATCACAGATAACTGCAGCACCTGTTGTTTACATAGACTGTAGAGTTAAACTTTGGCCTCCTCCGCACTTTCCTCTGTTTGAGGGTGGACAAGTTTGTTTGCATCATGACTATAAAAAAGTAAAAAACACTGAAGTTGATAGAATTTTCATAAGTCTTTCGTATATATACATGACCATAAAGCATTCATTTTGGCTCATCAGAAAAAGGATTACCAGGGAAGTTCACGATGTACGAATATCTTCCGACTGTAAACTGGAAGGAGCCTGTGGGGTTGGCGTTATACTGCTGCTCAAAGTCCTGACTGCTTATTGATGATGTCCTGTAACTCGATCCCTGTGTGGGATGACAAGTGTACGATGTTCAAATTTCACCATTAACTGTGTTCGCTGCAATAAATGAGCATCTCTCTGCATAAAAAGATCCCTCACCTGTACCCCGTATTCACACCAGTAACTGTTGTCTCTGTAATACCAGCCCATAACTTCCCTCTGGTTGTGAGACAGATTTGACAGTCGCCGTACAGCGAGGTTGGCAAAAGGCCCCCTTAATGTCATGGAGTCAAAGTCAATATAAAGAGACCTGCGAAAAAATGGGGAAAAGGGCATGTTCATCAGAGCCCAATTAAATACGCTCAACATAAAGATGGAGAAATAAAATTAATAAAATTTTACCCCATGTGTGTATCAATGGTGATGCCTTTTGCTCCTGGCTGGCAGTAGTTACACTCGATTATATGATCGTTTTTTATCTGCAACCATTGCTGTCCGTTAAACAGCTGCCACTCATAGTGGTTTCCTGTGAATCAGTAAAAGAGTAAATCCATCAGTCTGGCCAAGCTTTAATAATGGCCTAAAATATGTACGACGAGATTTTGTGGAATAACTGTTATTCCACCGTTTTGTTAATTCTATCCACATTCACTGGATTTTGAGAAAAGGAGCATTTTTATTTTTTGCAAAGTCAATAAATAAAAACTTTATACAAAACGTCTGACAATGCTTAGAATGTAAAACCGGTGAAATGACGGACGCAATTCATGAAAAATGCTATAATAATTCTTGAAAAAAAAAAAAAAAAAAAGATGTTCTTACCATCAAATACTTTTATTCCATATTTTGTTGCGTTTTTGTTTTTTGGGGGTTTTGTTTTGGAGTAGAGTTTTTATTTCGTCCTTGGTTGGTTCAGCAACAATGTTGTTTTTCTCTACTCATGGTATATGAGCTGATAGCCTCGTAGTAGGGTAGCCAATCAGAGCATGTGATTGCTCATATCCAGTGAAGGTCAATAGAAAAATATATATATTAGGGTGCATCAGTTGCCCCCTAAAAATGAAAAGTTCCTCCGATCATGATGCATTTTTGTTTTTATGTTCCTTTTGGTAAGAAAACACACTGGGTGAAATATTTTGACAAAATTCAAAAGTTTAATGGTGGCACCAAGAGCTCAAAGTTATGGAAAAAGCTGCTATTTTATGACAAAATTTCGATCACTTTTCATGAAACATTATGGCACCTTATAGAGTATACCAAATATCTTAGATACACATTTTTAATACATATTCTAAATATATTATCAAGCACAGTTTGAGTTTTAGCTGTTCATTGAATCATTGTTCAACTACTTTTAAACAATACAAATGTATTCTGAATCACATTAATGCTTCTCAATCCCTTGCAAAGGTTCTTAACATGATCTCTGGCTCACAAGAAATCAATAAATGGAGTCCAACATTGTGATTCAAACCTTACGCGAAAACATAAAATAAGCGTTTTTTTGCAAAAAATGAACCTCATGGTGCCACCATTAGACTTTTGAATATGGTCAAAACATTTTACAGGATGTCTTTATTGGTGAAAAGGAACACCCAAACAAAAATGCAGCAGATTTTATGAAAGTGAGGGCAACTGATGCACCCTAATAAATAAAATAATCTGCACGTATTCACTGTGACATTGTTTCAACAACCTTTAGATAACATTTATTCATTAACATTTAGTTAACATTTGTTTGTTAGCGGGGGTGTTGTGGCTCAGGTGGATAAGGCGCCATACCATAAATCCAGGGACCCGGGTTCGATTCCGACCCAAGGTCATCCCTCTCTTTCTCCCACTCATTTCCCACCTCTACACTGTCCTATCCAATAAAGGTGAAAAAAGCCAAAAATCTTTAAAAAAAAAAATTGTTCATCACAACATTTATTCCCATCCAAAGTTGCAGTAATTTTTCGCTGAGATCTTGTATTGAAGATGGGAGAGTCAAACCACTCAGTAAAATCTTCTTCAGCACATCCTAAAGACTTTCAATGGGGTTAAGGTCAGGACTCTGTGGTGGCCAATTCATCCATCCATTATCTGTAGCCGCTTTATCCTGTTCTACAGGGTCACAGGCAAGCTGGAGCCTATCCCAGCTGACTACGGGCGAGAGGTGGGGTACACCCTGGACAAGTCGCCAGGTCATCACAGGGCTGACACAGAGACAAACAACCATTCACACTGCCAATTCATGTGTGAAAATGATTCATCATGCTTCCTGAACCACTCTTTCACGATCTGAAACTTAATTTTATGCCCATGCCATCAAGGAAGATCCATTGATGTGATAAACTGGTCATTCAGTATATTCTGGTAGTCAGCTGACTTCATTTTATTGCCACATAACCTGACCAACTGAAGATATATATATATATATATATATATATATATATATATATATATATATATCATATTATCTCTAGCCGCTTTATCCTTCTACAGGGTCGCAGGCAAGCTGGAGCCTATCCCAGCTGAACTATGGGCGAAAGGCGGGGTACACCCTGGACAAGTTGCCAGGTCATCACAGGGCTGACACATAGACACAGACAACCATTCACACACACATTCACACCTACGGTCAATTTAGAGTCACCAGTTAACCTAACCTGCATGTCTTTGGACTGTGGGGGAAACCGGAGCACCCGGAGGAAACCCACGCGAACACGGGGAGAACATGCAAACTCCGCACAGAAAGGCCCTCGCCGGCCCCGGGGCTATATATATATATATATATATATATCAAAGGCCCTTCCACACCAGGATCTGGTCTTCCCAGGCAGTCTCCTGTCCCAGTACTAACCATCTCTTTGAGGCACATGGGTGCAGCACCGATATCCATTCAATAACAGTCTACTTGGTCTTGCTAAGTCTTGACAATTGAGTATGTTTGCAACTTTTTTGGTGACTGCAAAATACAATCATATTTTGGCAGTAAATAAATACATTTAAGTATGCTTAAAATCAGTAAATAATCGAACTTGTTTTTAACTCACAAAAAAAATGCACCAAAAGGGATAATGAAAAATTCAAATGACCAGTATATAGTGAATTTACTGGCACATACAGATTCCGCATAATGCTACACATCTATCTCATCCCTGTTTGTTTTTGTTTGTGGACACAGCCAGAAAAACAGGTTTCTTTTTTGCATCTCATTAAGGTTTAAATATAAGTTATTGTCGTGAGCTATTTACATAACTACTTGTTTAATCTGCTGTTGCAAAGTTAGGGCTGTTGTTGCTTTCAGTTTACTTTACAGCCTGCTCCTCTCTTTATAGTGTCTTAATCATGAATGATATATTGTGTACTACAAAGCCTAAATAAGTCACTGTAAGCTATGCAGTTGGGTTTGGGTTGTTTGTTTGGAATGGTGAAGTGGACGAGTCTGAAAACAGTCACTCCAACCTGACAGCATATGTAAAAACATCATCACTTCTCAAGTTCTTGCAAAATTGACTTTAGTTTAACAAAAGGGCATTTTATACTTTCGGATGAGTTAATCTGTTTTTTTTTTAAACAATAAAATTGAATTTGTGCTTTAGTGTTTTTACCTGAAGCATTCATTTGTTGAGGAACCGCTATGTCGTCGTCTTCCTGAAATCTGTTCTGTGTTGGTAAAAGAGAATAGTTTTAATCTGGCACTGTTTTACCAGTATATAAAGCCAGAAAATGAAGGACTGCACTGTTTTATTTCTAAAACATGGTAATGTTTATGTCTATACTTTATTCAAATTTAAATCTCTACTTGGACAGTTGTAAACACACACTTACCAAATCGACCAAATCTGCCAAATCTGTCTCACTAAAGCTCGACACTGAAACACACCATATACAAAGAGAAGAGAAATGAAACTTCAACAACTGGTTAGATCACTTTTCACTCATTTCATAGACTTGTTAATTTTGGTGAACCCTTAAAGGTTTGATATAGACCTCTGCAAACAAGTGTTTCTTCTTCAGAACGTGTCTGGATAGAACCTTTTAGGAATCTGGAATCCTTAACTATTCAAAAAAAGCACTTAATCTTTCTAATAATACGTAACAGTATATAACTACTGATTAAAGAACTATAGGTCTGAAGATTGTAATACATGTACAGTCCCTGACAAAAGTCTTGTCGCTTGGGTACAAGTTGACCTTAAGTGCCCCTCAAATATATGTCTAATCAATTTGTTTTTTTTACAAGAAATGGCTAATTTCAATCCCAACAGCTTTTGAAATAATGTTTTGGTGCCAAACGAAACTGCTGAAAAGCATTCTAACGTTCACAGCTTGGTAAAGCCCACTGAGAAAGTTTTTGCAAAGACAAAAGTCTTGTCGCCTTGTCATATGATGCACCCAATCCTAGATTACAGCCTCACCTGTGATCAATAATTGATCAATCAATTAGTGGGTGTGTATATTAGTGGGTGTGTACCAGACCTTCACATCAACTGCAACTTGACCTCTGACAACATGCCTAAGATTCACCCTGAGACCAAAGCGTTGATTATCAAGAGGCTGAAGACCAGATCCACTGCTGAGGTGGCTGACACCGTCAATGTGTCTCAGCGTCAAGTACAAAGAATAAGAAAAAGATTTGAAGAGACTGGAGATGTTTTTGACAAGCCCAGGTCCGGCAGACCCTGCAAGACAACTGCTCGGGAGGACCGTTTGTTGGCTCGAAAATCCAAGGCCAGCCCCTTTTCCACTGCAGCAGAGCTCCACCAGGCCTGGTCACCTCAAGTCCCTGTGTCAACCAGAACAGTTTGTAGAATTCTGTCTCGAATGGCCTCCATGGTCGAATCAGTGCCCAGAAACCAGCACTAAACAAAAGTCAATTAAGAAAATGTGTGGCATTTGCCAAGGCCCACAGCCTGCTAAAAGGATGGACGCTGGAAAAGTGGCAGAAGATGGATTTCTCAGATGAATCTTCGGTTGAATTACATCACAGCCGCCGCAAATATTGCAGGAGACCTACTGGAGCCCGCATGGATCCGAGGTTCACCCAGAAAACAGTTAAGTTTGGTGGTGGAAAAATCATGGTCTGGGGTTGCATCCAGTATGGGGGTGTGCGAGAGATTTGCAGGGTGGAAGGCAATATCAATAGCCTAAAATATCAAGAAGTATTAGCTACCTCTTACATTCCCAACCATAAAAGGGGTCAAATTTTGCAGCAGGATGGTGCTCCATCGCATACTTCCATCTCTACATCAAAGTTCCTCAAGGCGAAGAAGATCAAGGTGCTCCAGGACTGGCCAGCCCAGTCACCAGACATGAACATCATTGAGCATGTCTGGGGTAGAATGAAAGAGGAAGCATGGAAGACGAAACCAAAGAATCTTGATGAACTCTGGGAGGCATGTAAGACTGCTTTCTTTGCTATTCCTGATGACTTCATCAATAAATTGTATGAATCATTGTCGAACCGCATGGATGCAGTCCTTCAAGCTCATGGAAGTCATACAAGATATTAAATATGGATCTCACAGCACCACTACTTAATTCACTGATGTTATGCAACATATTTTTGTATTTGAAGTAAATTATTTGTTCAATTTTCACATTACTCTCTGTAGGCGACAAAACTTTTGTCTTGCCAAAATCTGACCTTTCTGTGATCAATCTTTCTTCAGTGAAGCAAATTTATTTTAGTATATTAAACATAATTTGGGAGGGTTTTAGCTTTCATATGAGCCATTTCGAAAACCAATGGATTAATTAAAAGTCAGGTTATAAGCTGTTGTTTCTACAAAATGGATAAGTGACAAGACTCTTGTCAGGGACTGTACCTTGGTAAGGCAGCTGGCTTGGAGAAGCTGTTCAAAGGTTTGTAAACACAAAACATTTCACATTTTACCAATTGTTTATTCCGTTTTCAGAATCCAAAGAAATTTCCAATTTCTCAGAATATGCTTTATTTGACATAATAATATATAGCGCCTTTCTCAAACTCAAGGCCACTTTACATAGGTCAAGAAAACAAAACAAAGAAAACAGAACGCACACAAAAGAAAAAGTTGGTAAAGAGTGGTAAATTTATGCAGTGGTGGAGAAGAAGTCTTCAAGAAACAGAAAGGTTTTGAGATGTGATTTGAAGAAAGGAAGGGAAGAGCAGTCATGGCAGGGTTGAGGGAGGGTCTTCCAGAGCTTGGGGGCCTTAGCACTGAAGGACCTTCCACCTGGGGTAGAGAGTCAGGTGCAGGGGGCAGCAAGGAGATTATGGCTAGAGGATCTGAGAGAGCAGGATGGAGTGTAAGGGGTCAGAAGGTCACAGATGTAAGGAGGAGCAAGGTTACGGAGGGCTTTGAAGGTGAGGAGTAGGATTTTATACTTAATTCGGGACAGAACAGGTAGCCAGTGAAGCTGAGAAAGAATGGGGGTGATATGAGCAGATGGTTTGGTCTGGGTGATGAGTCTCGCTACAGGGTTCTGAATGTACTGTAGTCTTTGAAGGGATTTAGTACAGAGGCCAATGAGAAGGGACTTGCAATAATCTAAGCGGGATATAATGAATGGGATATATGGGCCAGTGTGGCTATGTTCAGGACAGCAGGACAAATCCATCCATCTATCCATTATCTATACCACTTATCCATCAGGGTTGTGGAAGAAGCTGGATCCAATCCCAGCTGTCTCTGGGTGAGAGGCGGGGTTCACCTTGTACAGGTCGCCAATCTATCATAGGGCTAACACAGAAATGACCAACCACTCACACTCACGGGCAATTTAGAGTAACCAGTTGACCTAATCCACAAATCTTTGGACTGTGGGATAGGGTGCATCAGTTGCCCTCACTTTCAGAAAATCTGATGCATTTTTGTTTGGGTGTTCCTTTTCACCAATAAAGACATCCTGTAAAATGTTTTGGCCATATTCAAAAGTCTAATGGTGGCACCATGAGGTTCAGTTTTTGCAAAAAAACCGCTTATTTTATGTTTTCGCGTAAGGTTTGAATCACAATGTTGGACTCCATTTATTGATTTCTTGTGAGCCAGAGATCATGTTAAGAACCTTTGCAAGGGATTGAGAAGCATTAATGTGATTCAGAATACATTTGTATTGTTTAAAAGTAGTTGAACAATGATTCAATGAACAGCTAAAACTCAAACTGTGCTTGATAATATATTTAGAATATGCACTAAAACTGTGTATCTAAGATATTTGGTATACTCTATAAGGTGCCATAATGTTTCATGAAAAGTGATCGAAATTTTGTCATAAAAGTCATAAAATAGCAGCTTTTTCCATAACTTTGAGCTCCTGGTGCCACCATTAAACTTTTGAATTTTGTCAAAATATTTCACCCAGTGTGTTTTCTTACCAAAAGGAACATAAAAACAAAAATGCATCATGATCAGAGGAACTTTTCATTTTTAGGGGGCAACTGATGCACCCTACTGTGAGATGGAACCCCACCAGGTATGAGATGAGGAGAACATGCAAACGCCACACAGAAAGGCCCCATTCGGCCATGAGGTTCAAACTCAGACCCTTCTTGCTGTGAGGCGTCAGTGCTAACCACTGCACCACAGTGCCACCCAGGACAAATCTTATGTTTGTTTGTTTATTCAACAACTGCTTTCTCCTGGTCAGGGTCACAGTGAACCTGGAGCCTATCCCAGAAACAGAGTGTGAGGCAGAAATACACCCTGGATGGATTATTAGTATTTATTTGTATGTTTGTTTATTTGTTGATTTTTTATTTTTAAATTCGACAGTTAAAAATCAGAGCTCAGGGTTTGGAATTAAAAATTTGATTACTATAGCTATGATTTCTGATTCAGTTACCTGGTACATTTCTTGGTTGTAAATATGTGGCGTCTTCCTCATAATCCTCCTGTATCCATAAAAAAAGGTTTTCAGTGATTTAACAACACTGCATGTTGTTCTGTACCGCTGTGTTTCTGTATTTCAGTTTAAATCAGGGGTTTTCAAAGTGTGGGAGAGTCAGCCCCCCCTCAGAGAACAAATAAACAACAGCGCCCCCCTACAATTTTTGTTGTTGCTATACTTAATGTTCCATTCGTATTTAAAAAAAATGGTTGTTGTACACATTTTAAACACCTGTGCTTTTTGAAACCATCTTTTTTTTTACACATTTAAAACATATGAGCTTTATTAAAAGATCTTTTTTTTTTTTACACATTTTAAACATATGAGCTTTATTAAAACATCTTTTTTTACACATTTAAAACATATGAGCTTTTTTAAAACCTCTTTTTTTTTACACATTTTAAACATCTGTGCTTTTTTAAAACATCTTTTTGTTACACATTTTAAACATCTCTGCTTTTTTAAAACCTCTTTTTTTTTTTTACACATTTTAAACATCTGTGCTTTTTTAAAAGCTCTTTTTTTTTTACACATTTTAAACATCTGTGCTTTTTTAAAACTTCTCTTTTTGACACATTTTAAACATCTGTGCTTTTTTAAAACTTCTTTTTGTTACACATTTTAAACATCTGTGCTTTTTTAAAACATCTTTTTGTTACACATTTTAAACATCTGTGCTTTTTTAAAACATCTTTTTGTTACACATTTTAAACATCTCTGCTTTTTTAAAACATCTTTTTTTTTTTACACATTTTAAACATCTGTGCTTTTTTAAAACATCTTTTTGTTACACATTTTAAACATCTGTGCTTTTTTAAAACTTCTTTTTGTTACACATTTTAAACATCTGTGCTTTTTTAAAACATCTTTTTGTTACACATTTTAAACATCTGTGCTTTTTTAAAACTTCTTTTTGTTACACATTTTAAACATCTGTGCTTTTTTAAAACATCTTTTTGTTACACATTTTAAACATCTCTGCTTTTTTAAAACCTCTTTTTTTTTTTACCCATTTTAAACATCTGTGCTTTTTGAAAACATCTTTTTGTTACACATTTTAAACATTGGCGGCACGGTGGTGTAGTGGTTAGCGCTGTCGCCTCACAGCAAGAAGGTTCTGGGTTCGAGCCCCGTGGCCGGCGAGGGCCTTTCTGTGTGGAGTTTGCATGTTCTCCCCGTGTCCGCATGGGTTTCCTCCGGGTGCTCCGGTTTCCCCCACAGTCCAAAGACATGCAGGTTAGGTTAACTGGTGACTCTAAATTGAGCGTAGGTGTGAATGGGAGTGTGAATGGTTGTCTGTGTCTATGTGTCAGCCCTGTGATGACCTGGCGACTTGTCCAGGGTGTACCCCGCCTTTCGCCCCTAGTAGTCAGCTGGGATAGGCTCCAGCTTGCCTGCGACCCTATAGAACAGGATAAAGCGGCTACAGATAATGAGATGAGATTTTAAACATCTGTGCTTTTTTAAAACATCTTTTTGTTACACATTTTAAACATCTGTGCTTTTTTTTAAAAACCTCTTTTTTTACACATTTTAAACATCTGTGCTTTTTTAAAACCTCTTTTTTACACATTTTAAACATCTGTGCTTTTTTAAAACCTCTTTTTTACACATTTTAAACATCTGTGCTTTTTTAAAACCTCTTTTTTACACATTTTAAACATCTGTGCTTTTTTAAAAACCTCTTTTTACACATTTTAAACATCTGTGCTTTTTTAAAACCTCTTTTTTACACATTTTAAACATCTGTGCTTTTTTAAAACCTCTTTTTTTACACATTTTAAACATCTGTGCTTTTTTAAAAACCTCTTTTTACACATTTTAAACATCTGTGCTTTTTTAAAACCTCTTTTTTACACATTTTAAACATCTGTCCTTTTTTAAAACCTCTTTTTTACACATTTTAAACATCTGTGCTTTTTTTAAAACCTCTTTTTTACACATTTTAAACATCTGTGCTTTTTTAAAACCTCTTTTTTTTACACATTTTAAACATCTGTGCTTTTTTAAAACCTCTTTTTTTACACATTTTAAACATCTGTGCTTTTTTAAAACCTCTTTTACACATTTTAAACATCTGTCCTTTTTTAAAACCTCTTTTTTTACACATTTTAAACATCTGTGCTTTTTTAAAACCTCTTTTTTTTACACATTTTAAACATCTGTGCTTTTTTAAAACCTCTTTTTTTTACACATTTTAAACATCTGTGCTTTTTTAAAACCTCTTTTTTTTTTACACATTTTAAACATCTGTGCTTTTTTAAAAACCTCTTTTTACACATTTTAAACATCTGTGCTTTTTTAAAACCTCTTTTTTTACACATTTTAAACATCTGTCCTTTTTTAAAACCTCTTTTTTACACATTTTAAACATCTGTGCTTTTTTTAAAACCTCTTTTTTACACATTTTAAACATCTGTGCTTTTTTAAAACCTCTTTTTTTACACATTTTAAACATCTGTGCTTTTTTAAAACCTCTTTTACACATTTTAAACATCTGTCCTTTTTTAAAACCTCTTTTTTTTTACACATTTTAAACATCTGTGCTTTTTTAAAACCTCTTTTTTTTTACACATTTTAAACATCTGTGCTTTTTTAAAACCTCTTTTTTTTTTTACACATTTTAAACATCTGTGCTTTTTTAAAACCTCTTTTTTTTTTACACATTTTAAACATCTGTGCTTTTTTAAAAACCTCTTTTTACACATTTTAAACATCTGTGCTTTTTTAAAACCTCTTTTTTTTACACATTTTAAACATCTGTCCTTTTTTAAAACCTCTTTTTTACACATTTTAAACATCTGTGCTTTTTTTAAAACCTCTTTTTTACACATTTTAAACATCTGTGCTTTTTTAAAACCTCTTTTTTTACACATTTTAAACATCTGTGCTTTTTTAAAACCTCTTTTACACATTTTAAACATCTGTCCTTTTTTAAAACCTCTTTTTTTTTACACATTTTAAACATCTGTGCTTTTTTAAAACCTCTTTTTTTTTACACATTTTAAACATCTGTGCTTTTTTAAAACCTCTTTTTTTTTTTTACACATTTTAAACATCTGTGCTTTTTTTTTTTTTAAAACATCATGTTTTACACATTTTAAACATCTCATAGCATCGTTAGCTAGCACCTCTTGGCAGACAACACACTGTGGCAGTGGAGCATCTTCAGATCCAGTCCATGAAAATCCAAACTTTAAATAATTGTGGTCATACTTCCTTCTTTTTTTGTTTGGCCCAGACTCTGTCTCCTCACTCACTGTAGCTTTAGGTACTAAAAATCGATCCATTTTGTCTCTGGCAAAGGCTAGCTGAAGTTCGCTAAACGTCCGCAATGGAAACTTATTCTGGTTTATTTTTCCTCACGTTGCGCCCCCCCGAAGAACTCTGGCGCCCCCTAGAGGAGGTGCGCCCCACACTTTGAAAAGCTCTGGTTTAAATGAAACAAGCAGGGGAGAACAGGGATGGTTGGTACAAGGGCTGTGTGGCACAGTGTTAACCTCCAGGTTATTGGGGGAGCTTTCACAAAAAATTATGATAATGATTTACAGTGGTCATATCTTATGTTTAAGTATTACTGTTCTTGTTATTCAAATAATAAACATTCCTCATATTTCATAATAAAAAATATTATTTGGCTGTCATTAAATGTTTTATGCCTGCGGTATAAGGCTAGGGTAGGTCGTTCTGGAGAAACCAGCAAGAGTAAGCTAGATTTTGAAAGTATCCAACTGAAAAATCCCACCCCCTCCCTTCAGGCCTCCCTCCAAAGCCACTCCTCTAAAACACATGAACGTGCACTGCGTGATTTCTACGGGAGGACGAGTCTACAAAAGACAGCATTGGGGGAGGAGCGTAGTGTATCGCTGTCATATCCAACTACCTCATGTCTCAGTCACATGTAAGAAACACCTAGCCTTATCATAATGAATGTAAACAATGAACATGGCTATTCTTAGTACTCACAGCTGTCGATAAGCTCACTAGCTTTAGCATTGTGTTTGCAATATGTCTGCCAGGCCTTCTGGAAGACTCCGGTCATGGCTAATGAGTACACGGGCAAAGTGTGCACAAATAGGCAGGCAGGTCGGCCATCCAATCATTTCTTACGGATCGAATAAAATGATTGGACGGGCGATTTACAGCCCTGTGACTGCCACAGATGACTTTTTTTTTATTGTCAGACCTTTTAATTTCAAGAAATATGCTTTTTCTTAAGAAATATGAAATTTCAACAAAAATGTCCTTCCAAAAAAAATGACCTACCCTGCCTTTAATTTGTGAGCATGACCATGTGACACAAAGATCAGAGTTTGTAGAAACTACACCCTGCTAGAAAATCGATCCTCATTGGTCGATGTGGTCATTTTATAGGTTGTATTCAGTCACATGACTTTTACTTGCGAGTTTACTTCTGGTGAATGAAGTGGTGGTCAGGCAATTCAATTTGGCCTGCGTTATGCAAAGAGCTAGTGAAACCATCTCCAACTGTTTTTGCAGTTTGGAGACCAATGCACGGTCAAGATACCTTCAGAAAGTTGCTCTTTGCAATGAGATAGATCCTTACACATTATCAAGGGATTCTTCCTATGAGTTGGAAAATGATCTGAGCTCATACAGCTCACTGTTCAGTCTCTTGATCTTTGCTTCCACACAAATAGCATTTTCACATGTACGATCTGCCTGGCATGCTATATCGTGTCCTGAACTGTCAGGCTCCTCCTGGATTCCTTGTAGTTCTAGCATCTCGATTCTCATTAGTTTATGAAACTCAAGCAAGGCCTCAGCACCCTCAGAACATCTGCACTTTCCTTCTTGTGATTTTGCTCGTTCTCCGTGCTCTTTACTCTCCTCTGACTGCTTGTTCACTTTATCATGTCCGAAGTTCAGTGTAGCCCAATCTATAATATCGTCCTTGTAAAGATTGCTCGGACATCCTGATAAATAACATGAAAACATATGCGTTAGTTTACAATATGGCGACCGCGATCAAACAGTAAACAAAAACACATCTGAGGACTGAAGCGTCTCTTGAACTTCAAAACATCACGAAATAACGGAAAATGGTGAGAAGAGTGACTTGCGAATCCAAATGAAATAAATCAGAGGAATTTACAAACCTTTCACGAAGTGATCACTGCAAACTCGAGCGTTCCTTGACTCTGCTCCCTTTGATCACTGCGAAAGGTTCAAGAGCCACTTTTCTTGTCGTGTTTTGATAAAATCCTTTGCTCTTTCACCCTTTTTGATCACTTCACAGGGAAGCCGGAAGAAATTTTTATCAGTTTCACGGTTTGTTCGATTCGAGCAGCACAAAACAACACAAGCGTAGGGCATTTTAAGGACTAGCAAGGTGCTCCAGTGATAGTAACACTTTGTGAACAGTGAGCTGAGCTGAACACCACTTCATGTCCAGTGTTGTGTAGTAACGAAGTAAAAATACTTCACTACTGTACTTAAGTACATTTTGGGAGATTTTGTACTTTACTTGACTTTTCAAATTTTTGAGATCTTTCACTTTTACTTCACTATATTTTTTAACTTAATTGCATACTTTTACTCCGATACATTTTCAAAGAGCCATTTAGTTACTCGTTACAAAAAAAGAAAGAAAAAAAAACGTGTTTTAACCCCACTGACTGCAACGAAGTCAGGACGTGCCTGGGCTTGTTCACCACTTGCACATGACAACCAATAGGCTATACCTGTTGGCTTCACGCAGTAAGCAGAAAGCTAGCTTCGCAATCAACAGCCCTGATGGAAGAGGAGACAGAGGTGGTGTTTACATTAGACTGTATCCGTCTCGTTTTCGTCGCGGATGCACTGTCCGTGCACGTTAAAACGCCGGGAAACGACTCCACAGGCGGAACAACTTGAATCCGCCAGGGCCCACGTAGTCAACCCAGTTCGTATCTGATCCGGTGCTGTGTAAACATTGAGGAACGAGGAAACGCAGTGCTGAGCTCTAGCTGACGTCGTCATTGGACAACGTCACTGTGACATCCACCTTCCTGATTCGCTGGCATTGGGATCACACACACAGCGGCTCAGTCCCGAATCACTGCTCGTGCGCTTCACTCGCGCGCTCTGTGAGCTGCACAGGGCTGGAGTGCGCACCCTCCAGAGGGCACTCGCTGTTCAGGGCGGAGTGATTTGGAGCACAGGAGGAAGCGCTGAGCCGCACTGAAGTTTATTTACACATTTCAACCTCCTTCAGGTGCTTAAACTCAGTGAGAACATGAACATCACAGCCAGGTGTGTTTATCTGCTGGAGAAGGTGTTCGCTTGCCATCCTTCCACTTGCAAGTGGTGAGTGACTTGCGCATGCCCGATATGCACTGGGATCATGTGACGTGCCGTCTAATTAGTCATGTGATTAGCGTATCCGCGTATTGGCGTTGCTGTGTGCACGCGAATCGTGTATTGGCGTTGCTGTGTGCACGCGAATCGTTTTAAAAACGTTAATCTGATGATCCGCTGATACGGTCTAATGTAAACACCACCAGAGACAGCAGCTACTTCGACTACAAATGAAGAGGAACCTGATGATGAGCACCCCTGGCCATATTTGAACACAATGTTCTCTTACGTTGATGTGAAGGATTCGTCCTATCGAATGAAGTGCCTCTTATGCCTTCCAAAAAATGTGGAAATTCTATCTTATAGAAACTCCCCGTCCAATCTAAAGAAACACATCGAGGTTTTCTCAGGTTTTTCAGTTTTCTCCAAATTACTTTTTTCTTTTGATTATTATGACAGCAATTGGTCGTGTATGCACCTCCATAGTTTATAAAGTGCAATAACAGTAGCAGCTTTATGGGTGGCGGCACGGTGGTGTAGTGGTTAGCGCTGTCGCCTCACAGCAAGAAGGTCCTGGGTTCGAGCCCCGGGGCCGGTGAGGGCCTTTCTGTGTGGAGTTTGCATGTTGTCCGCGTGGGTTTCCTCCGGGTGCTCCGGTTTCCCCCAAAGACATGCAGGTTAGGCTAACTGGTGACTCTAAATTGACCGTAGGTGTGAATGTGAGTGTGAATGGTTGTCTGTGTCTATGTGTCAGCCCTGTGATGACCTGGTGACTTGTCCAGGGTGTACCCCGCCTTTTGCCCGTAGTCAGCTGGTATAGGCTCCAGCTTGCCTGTGACCCTGTAGAAGGATAAAGCGGCTAGAGATAATGAGATGAGCTTTATGGGGTTTTTTTTCTTAATGGTGTGATGTATGCCTAATTTTCAGTACTTTCTCTTAGTTTAAAAAACAAAGGAAAAAATGAGAAAAAAAAAAAGTGTCAAAACTGTGGTCTCCATCTTCAGATGCCAGACAGGCAGCTTCATTTTTCTCCCAATTTATTTTTTTCTTGTTTATAATGGTTGTGTGTGCACCTCTGTTTTCAGCAGTGTAATTGCTTGTCATGAACCATTGGTGACAAATTACCTTCAGTTTACCAAAATATTACAGATTCAGATTGCCTTTGCTTGTTTACTTTTAATTACATTACTTGAGTACATTTATTTTTGCATTACTTGTCATACTTAAGTGCAAGAAATGTCAGATACTTTAAGACTTTAACTCAAATAACATTTCAGTCAGTGACTTTGACTTTTACCAAAGACATTTTTTGGAAGGTTACCAATACTTTAGTGTGATTTCCCAGTACTTTATACAACACTGTTCATGTCTTGCATATCTAATGAGGCAGATGTGACGCTGCATGCACCTGTTCAGTTGTGAAAGTTATATCACTGAGGAGACGTGTAAAAATATTAACAACATCCCTCTGATAAACTACTCCAAAATAAACGAGGCTAATACAGTATAAGTCCCCAGGTTAAGAATGCCTGACTTATGGACAGCTCAGACTTAAGGGTGAATTGCCTTAAAAATCTGCAGTAAATACAATGGTACAGACACTACTTTGTGACGTTTATGAAAACATTGCTTGGCTTCAGAATTTCATCAGCTTCAGGAAGGAAAACTTCCTTCACCATTTTAACTAGCAGTCCAAACTGAAGCTACAGTTTTCGCTTCTATTTCTGATCCATTTGCACAACACTGCCCATTTGCACACACATGCAAAATGCTCACTTTGCACTTGTCTTGTCTTGTTGTAATATCCTGGAAAAACTTGAACCCTTCACACTGAACTGCAGTCTCTTATATTTTTGCACTAAAATGACCATTTTCACACAAATGCACAATGTCACTTTGCCCTGTCATTGTCTTGTCATTTATGTTGTTTATTGTACTTAGCTAGATGTTTAGATAGTTATTTATATTACCTTATTTTGTAATCTTCTTATACAGGAAGGGACAGAGCAGGCTATACTTCCTTAGGAGGCTGCGGTCCTTTAACATCTGCAGGAAACTCCTGTGGATGTTCTATCAGTCTGTGGTCGCCAGTGTCCTGTTTTACACCATGGTGTGCTGGGGGGGCAGCACATACAAGAAGGACACATCCAGGCTGCACAAACCGATCAGGCGGGCCGGCTCTGTGGTCGGCATGAAGCTAGACTCTCTGGTGACGGTGGCAGAGAAGAGGTCTATAGACAAACTATTGAACATCATGGATGATGCCAGTCACCCTCTGCACACCGTCATCAGCAACCAGAGGAGCCTGTTCAGTGACAGAATGCTCCTTCCCAAGTGCAGGACGAACAGACTCAAAAACTCCTTTGTCCCTCACGCCATCAGACTGTACAGCTCCTCTCGGGGGGGGGGTGTAACAGGAGGACAGAGGACGGAAAGGAGCAGTAGCCTAGCCTAACAATAAGTAATACCGGACAATGTGCAATATAAAGTGCAATATCTCTCCTACCGCCCCCCCCCACACTTATTTTTCCCCCTCCTTCCCCCTCCCTCTCTTCCCCATATCTTATTCTTTTTATATATTTGTATATGTAAATAATTTATTTTATTTTTTATCTAGAAGTTTTCTCTATTTCTTTTCTGTTTATCTGTAATGATGCTGCTGGAATTTTAATTTCCCTGAGGGAACCCGCCCAAAGGGATCAATAAAGTTTTATCTCATCTATCTAATCTAATCTAATCTAATCTATATTCTCTATAAATGCACCATGGGAAGCCTGAGGTATTTCAATGCACTGTATACTTGTATATGGACGTACTGACAATAAAGATCTCTTGAATCTTGAATCATAAGTCAGCTTATGGTCCCATTAACACTGCTGAGTGAGTAACTTTGTGTTATCATAAAGTTACCTCATGAATTACTCTTCTGGTACACAAAACATTGATGAAACCCTGAAAATAATTAATCTCATCTCATCTCATTATCTGTAGCCGCTTTATCCTGTTCTACAGGGTCGCAGGCAAGCTGGAGCCTATCCCAGCTGACTACAGGCGAAAGGCGGGGTACACCCTGGACAAGTCGCCAGGTCATCACAGGGCTGACACATAGACACAGACAACCATTCACACTCACATTCACACCTACGGTCAATTTAGAGTCACCAGTTAACCTAACCTGCATGTCTTTGGACTGTGGGGGAAACCGGAGCACCCGGAGGAAACCCACGCGGACACGGGGAGAACATGCAAACTCCGCACAGAAAGGCCCTCGCCGGCCCCGGGGCTCGAACCCAAGACCTTCTTGCTGTGAGGCGACAGTGCTAACCACTACACCACCGTGCCACCCAGATAGGTTTTTCTGATGTAAAAAAATAAGACCACGACAAATAATTTCAAAACTTTTCCCACCTTTAATGTGAACTATAACCTGTACAATTCAATTGAAAAACAAACAAATCTGTTCAGGGAAAAAACATAAAAAATAAAAAACGTACAATAAGCTGGTTGCATAAGTGTGCACACCCTTAATATTTTGTTGAAGCACCTTTTGATTTAATTACAGCATTCAGTCTTTTTGGATCACACCTGCCATCAATTAAAATGACTCTGATTAACCCCAAATAAAGTTCAGACTTTTACTCAGTTGCCTCCTCCAGCAAAAGCCAGGGTTCACAGAGAGCTTACAAAGCATCAAAGGGATCTCATTGTTGAAAGGTATCAGTCAGGAGAAGGGGACAAAAACATTTCCACAGCATTAGATATACCATGGAGCACAGCGAAGACCGTCATCAAGAAATGGAGAATATATGGGACAACAGTGACATTACCGAGAACTGGACGTCCCTCCAAAATTGACGAAAAGACAAGACGAAAACTGGTCAGGGAGGCTGCCGAGAGGCCCACAGCAACACTGAAGGAGCTGCAGGGATTTCTGGCAAGTACTGGTTGTGTACTACATGTGACAATAATCTCCCGTATTCTGCATATGTCTGGACTATGAGGTAGGGTCAAAGAAAAACATCCAGACCCGGCTAAATTTTGCAAAGAAAATACATCAACTCTCCCAGAAGCATGTGGGAAAATGTGTTATGGTCTGATGAAACCAAGGTTGAACTTTTTGGCCACAATTCCAAAAGGTATGTTTGGCGCAAAAACACCACTGCGCATCACCAAAAGAACACCATTCCCACGGTGAAGCATGGTGGTGGCAGCATCATGTTTTGGGGTTGTTTTTCTTCAGCTGGAACAGGGGGTTTAGTCAAGGTGGAGGGAATTATGAACAGTTCTAAATACCAGTCAATTTTGGCCCAAAACCTTCAGGTGTCTGTGAGAAAGATGAAGATGAAGAGGAATTTCATATTTCAGCATAACAATGACCCCAAGCATACATCGAACTCAACAAAAGAATGGCCTCACCAGAAGAAAATTAAAGTTTTGGAATGGCCCAGCCAGAGCCCAGACCTAAATCCAACTGAAAATCTGTGGGGTGACCTGAAGAGGGCTGTGCACAAGCGATGCCCTCGCAATCTGACAAATTTGGAGCGATTTTGCAAGGAAGAGTGAGCAAATATTGCCAAGTCTAGATGTGGCAGGCTGATAGACTCCGACCCAAAAAGACTGAATGCTGTAATTAAATCAAAAGGTGCTTCAACAAAGTATTAGTTTAAAGGTGTGCACACTTATGCAACCAGCTTATTGCACATTTTTTATGTTTTTCCCCCTAACAGATTTGTTTGCTTTTCAATTGAATTGTACAGGTTATAGGTCACATTAAAGGTGAGAAAAGTTTTGAAATGATTTATTGTGGTCTCATTTTTTTACATCAGAAAAACCTATCATTTTAACGGGGTGTGTACACTTTTTCTATCCACTGTACTTGCCAACCTCCAGAGAATGAAAAGCAGTAGATCAAATTGGGTGACACTATCACGCCCTTCCAGGGGGGTCTCAGGGGATGATCGCAGGGAAAATTTTGAAAAAAAAAATGGTGTAAAATGGTGCACTCTCCTGTATTCTGAGTGCCCTATTTGAAGAAAATTGATGGAGAAATCGGACCAACGTACTTTACTTCACAAAATGCATGTTTCACACGTCGTCTCAATGCTTTGATGCTGGATGATCCGACGACCAAGTCGCCTTGAACTTGTCATAGAGCAATTCCAGCGTTATGGACGTGACACTTGAACTCAAAATGGCAACAAATGACCCAGTGCATGTTTTATTGTCTCCCAGTATTTAAACAGGTGTTGCATATTTTAAGGCTGTACCATACTGGAGAAGTGATAGAACAAGAACAATTCCCATAGTACATCTAGGGCATGCCAGAAAACGCCAATAAAAGATGCGTTATGGATGTGACAGAAAAAATATCACTTTTCTTGGGTGACTGTACATTTTTATCAAACTCTGTGAAATTGTAAACCTAATGTCGAAATGGAGAGATCCATTTGATAGAGGGGTCCAAGGTGAATATTAAAAAAATCTTTGTTTAAAATATTTTGTATTTCATGCAGAGTTTCGGAAGGAAAAGTCAGCGTTATGGATGTGACGAAATTCCGTTATGGATGTGACGCGTCTGAAATAGACATGGCATATGTTTAGAAAATCAGCAATTTAACCACCATAACCCTTTGAAAAACTCTCTAAATATCAGCTAAAACTATCAAAGTTCTTAAATAATATTTAGGATGGCTATTGTTTTGCTGTTTTGTGGATTTTAGCATACATTTCTGTGGCTTGTGGCAATAATATAGAATTGTACATGATCAAAGTTGATTTTAGCTTGGGTTTTACATTATAAGAAAGAAAGACTGACAGTGACATATTAGGTTGGTTACAAATTGGTTCAACTTATTCACATCTGTAAAATACAGGCCGAGGTGATATCTCTGGGAGTGGTTTTGATGTATTACATGTTGCTTTATTTTTGCATGGTGAGGTTGACATTTACATGGAATTGCCCCATAGCGAATTTTTTTTCCTTTGGAGTTTTCATTGTTCATGAACAGCAGAGTGTGTTTGGTTTTTAGAAATACTAGCACGATTTATTGTAGTATGTGACCTCATTGCTGATTGGCTAGAACCATAACAAGAACCAATGGAATGGTGCAATAGAGCGATACAATTTAGATTCAACATCATTATCACGCCATTCCATTGGCTCTCGGCTTCACTTAATATGACTATTTGACGCTGTATACTTGTATCCCCTGTGCTGAAAACAGCTGAAGTGAGATCAGAAGAGTAAATCCAATGTGGTAGTTTTTAAAACTAAAAGCGGTAGGCGATATTCACCTGTCAAAATTGGTAGAATACCACATGAATTGGTAGAGTTGGCAAGTCTGAGTATATCTACTGTAACATATTGATGGGTTTCAGTCACGTTACTTTTCTTCACTGTTTTACCAGAAGTGAAATAGCTGGTGGCTGCCGTAGTGCAAACAACTAGCAATAACTTATCAGAGTACGCTGGTAATCTAGAAGCCACTGCTTGCTTTAGATATATTCAGAAGATTGCTGTGTGCAATGGAATCGACCCCTACAGTCTCGGAAAGAAGGATTTGTCATATGATCTCGGAAACTACCCTTCAGTTGAGTTCCCCGAAATCTCGAACTATCTGGTGTTGCAGACGTCCTTCTACACCGCAAAACAGATGAAAGCGTGGAAGAGTATGGAGGCTTACAACTTTTTTGTATGTGGCTGGGTAAAGGACCTCGCTATCAAGTCGCTGCCGAATTAATCCTGTATTGTTTTTGCCCGTGTATGTTTTTATTTAAGCTTTTCGTTTGCGTCTTTACAATGAAGTGCTGCAAGTTGAAGTGTAAACAAACAACAGTTGGCTTGATTCTCACTTGTGTTGGCTCTTATCTCTCAGCTAAATCATTCACAAAGATCATCAGAAACCTCTTTAAAGACCTGGATCTTAGTTAAACAAGACAGAGAAGTGATCATGGCGCATTGTAACTGTATGGCTGGGGAAGAATTTGGTCACGATATAGACTTTGTGAAGAGTCAGGAGGAAACAAAGAAACAGCTGGGAACTTTAGCGCTTCGTGACTAAAAAAAGTACTGTAAAATAACGACACATAGCAAGAAAAGTGCTTGGAAAACACTAAGACTATAGCTGAGAGGGAGATACAAACCTTTCACCAAGTGATCACTGCAAACTCAAGCATGCTTCGACTCGGCTCCCTTCGATTTCAGTGAGAGGTTCAAAAGCCACCTTTCTCGGTCATTTTGTGAAATCCTGTGTTTGTTCACCTTTTTTATTAGTTCACGGTGAACCCTGAAGAAACTTTTATCAGTTTCACGGTTTGATCGATTCGAACAACCTAAAACATCGCAAGCGTAAGGCATTTTTCATACAAGCAGTGTACCTTCTTTGTGAAAACACTTTGTCAACTGAGCTTTGGTAGACCACCAGCTAAAGTTTTGAATAACTAATGAGGCGGATGCAGAGGCTCCAACTTGGGAAATTGCAAAGAGGGAGATTCTCCCTCTCTGCGAGTAGCTTGGAGGGAGACAAGTTTGAACGCCGTAGGCAGAAAGGCGAATTTTTATATTATATATAATGTGTGTGTGTATATATAATGATGTGTATATGTATATATGAATGATTCACCACATTTCATGTCAATTTTGTGTCAATTAAACCTTATTAATAGTAACAGATCTAGATAAATCCAGTGACTATAGACCAAACTTTAATATGCCTAAAGTCAATGTTAATGTCAATAATGACTATTATAAATTGCCAATGGTAGACCCTCTGATGATGTTCTTCTAATAATATTCTATTTCTAAGTCTAAGTTAGTAAAAGTCAGACAAAAAAAGTCAGACAAGTTCGTTAGAATCTAACGTCTGGTCTGGTGATCTAACCTAGTCAGATATAGGGTCGTCTTGCTGCCGTCCAAAATAGTCCGCCGTTCGTCCCTGGCGACCATCGCAACGGGCGATCCGAACTTTATCTTGGTGATTTTCTGATATTTTTTCTTTGTAGTTTGGCTTTCGCTATTTCCACCAACGTAACTTCGTTTCATTATCTCATTCAAGAGAACATAAAGTTAAAGACGAGCAGGCAATAAATGCAGATGAAATGCAGACGCAAAAAAACAAACAAAATGGTTGAATGTTGCAGGTTTTTCTCGTTCTCTCGCGTGTATCATTAATAGCGCCATCTGTATGCTTTATCGGTAACTGCTAAGACTCAAGTGTGTACCCTGTGGCGTACTGAAATCCACTCGATTCATATGCGTGCTTGATCTGCGCGCGCATGCCTCCGGCATTCACTCCAATCCCCCCGTTACGCCGATCGGTGTACCGACCGGGGAATCGGCATATACCGCGGGGAACACACTTGAGTCCACCCATACAATGTCAGACACATGAAAAGCAGAAGGTCAGCTATTAATTTTCGTCAACATAAATGTATCAAGTTATTTTTTTAACTCATCATGTGTAGTAAGGGTGGGTGGGAGATTTTTATGTTGTCAGCAGGAGAATTTTCTAAATGTTCCCTAAAGCCTAGGTCACAACCAGACGTACGATTTTTTGGCCATGCGATTTTTGGCGTTTCCCAAATCGCTGCGTTTTTTTTTTGTTAGTGGAGAAAGACGTACGTTGGCCGCAAGTTTGTCTTGCAACCTGAAAAAAACGTAAGCGCCTGTAAAGTTTGTTTGACACGACAAAGAACCTCTGCGGCCGGTCTGCGGCCAGTCTATGGCTCGAAAATCAGCACGTCACACGCGCGCCCTCCGTGCGTTTCACGCGCGCCCTTCGTGCGTTTCTTGCACGTAGACCGGCCGTAGGAGCACGTACAGCCGGTTGTGACCGAGGCATTAAGTGGGAGAATTAGAGCCTCTGCGGATGTGACGTCACGTGAAACCCAACCATACATACCCCTTTTCCACCAAATCAGTTCCTGGTTCAGGGTCAGTGCTGGTGCTGGTTCACAACTCGTTCAACTTGCGAGCCAGCTGAGAACCAGTTTGCTTTTCCATAGCTCGCGGTGCTAAGGGAAGCCACGTCATCACGTCGCTGTATACGTCAGTTACGTCGCTACGTTTGCATAAACCTTGACGCGAATATCGAAGCAAAAACAACACGGAAGAAGCAGCAGCAGCAGCAACAACAACAATAATAATAATGGATGACTTCGCGTTTGTACAGCTGCTGCTTCTCGTCGCTTAAAAACGGCGATCTTTCGCGGTCTTGCTGTTGTTGTCGGTCTTAACAACTCCGCCCCCCCCCGCTGACGTAAGCGGTTCTTTCCTCTGGCCCAGCAGAGAGTTGGTGCTAGCCTGGAACCGTTTTTTCTGGCCCCAGAGCCAGTTCTTTGTCAGTGGAAACAGAAAACCCGGTTCCAAACTAAGCACTGGCCCCGAACCAGCCCTGGAACTGCTTTGGTGGAAAAGGGGCATCAGATACACAGCAGAGAGTGAAAACTGTGTCAACCAACCCCGCTCTCCTCTATTTTAAAAGTTATCAAGACAAGGGAAAGGCAAAAAACAAACTATAAATTCAGCTTATTTGAGATATTTAAGCTAAATTTATGACAAATAGTTAACTTACCCAATCTGTCTCGCTGAACACTAAAATACACAAAACAAACAACAGAAATGAAACTTTACAATGACCAGTTTAGTCAGATTTTAGGTGTGTTATAAACACGAGGCTAATTTAACTAAAATACTATGTTTTATCATTCTATAACAGCCTTGTTTATCGCCAGTGCAGGTCTAAACCAACACACTCACTTGTGGAAGTCTGCGGATAGAAACACAGCTCAGGTCAGGGTGCTTTTGAGTTTTGTTTTTTGTTTCGGTTTCCTTTCTGTTTCACATATTTTCATCTGCTCATCAGGGACACGCCTCTTTTCTTTTTCTTTTTCCTTTCCCCGAAGTCTTCCTATTTGACAGGTATGTAGACCAGGAAGTCACGTGGCCTGAGCTTCTAGAAACTTCGTCATACCTTTATTTCATATCCGGCAGATGTTCGACAACAGCTGCTGTGAGTGGCTTAAAATAAACCCTGTACACCACCCATAAGCTGCACTGTCCCACTTCACTTCCGCTCAGTTTACTCTACACTCGATAGAAATGTGAGCTTCGAGAAACTTAACTAGGTTCTGTGTAACCTGAGAGAAAAAATACTTTGGTTTTAATAATACACACAGTCCTGTGCGAAAGTCTCAGGCACATGTAAAGAAATGTATTTTTGCTAACCAAAAATACAGTGGTGCTTGAAAGTTTGTGAACCCTTTAGAATTTTCTATATTTCTGCATAAATATGACCCAAAACATCATCAGATTTTCACACAAGTCCTAAAAGTAGATAAAGAGAACCCAGTTAAACAAATGAGACAGAAATATTATACTTGGTCATTTATTTATTGAGGAAAATGATCCAATATTACATATCTGTGAGTGGCAAAAGTATGTGAACCTCTAGGATTAGCAGTTCATTTGAAGGTGAAATTCGTGTCAGGTGTTTTCAATCAGTGGGACGACAATCAGGTGTGAGTGGGCACCCTGTTTTACAACCCCGATTCCAAAAAAGTTGGGACAAGCACACAAGTCATTCTACCAAAGAATGGTTAAAGAAGAATAAAGTGAATGTTTTGGAATGGCCAAGTCAAAGTCCTGACCTTAATCCAATGGAAATGTTGTGGAAGGACCTGAAGCGAGCAGTTCATGTGAGGAAACCCACCAACATCCCAGAGTTGAAGCTGTTCTGTACGGAGGAACGGGCTAAAATTCCTCCAAGCCGGTGTGCAGGACTGATCAACAGTTACCGCAAACGTTTAGTTGCAGTTATTGCTGCACAAGGGGGTCACACCAGATACTGAAAGCAAAGCTTCACATACTTTTGTCACTCACAGATATGGAATATTGGATCATTTTCCTCAATAAATAAATGACCAAGTATAATATTTTTGCCTCATTTGTTTAACTGGGTTCTCTTTATCTACTTTCATGATTTGTGTGAAAATCTGATGATGTTTTAGGTCATATTTATGCAGAAATATAGAAAATTCTAAAGGGTTCACAAACTTTCAAGCACCACTGTTGCTTAAAAATAACCAAATTAAATCCATCCATCCATTATCTGTAGCCACTTATCCTGTTCTACAGGGTCGCGGGCAAGCTGGAGCCTATCCCAGCTGACTACGGGCGAAAGGCGGGGTACACCCTGGACAAGTCGCCAGGTCATCGCAGGGCTGACACATAGACACAGAAAACCATTCACACTCACACCTACGATCAATTTAAAACCACCAATTAACCTAACCTGCATGTCTTTGGACTGTGGGGAAAACCGGAGCACCCAGAGGAAACCCACACAGGACACGGGGAGAACATGCAAACTCCACACAGGAAGGTTCTCACTGGCCACTGGGCTTGAACCCAGGACCTTCTTGCTGTGAGGCAGCAGTGCTAACCATTACACCACCGTGCCGCCCCAATCAAATGAAATGTTTCAACATAAAAAAAAATACTATAAACAGCAGTAAGCCATCATAAACGAAACAAAGACCCCGTCCACACGTAGCCGGGTATCTGCTAAATCGAAGATATTTTTCTACGTTTTGGCCTGTCATCCACATGAAAACACATCAAAAACGAATATTTAAAAAAACTCCGGGCAAAGTGAAGATTTTTGAAAACTCCGTGTATGCCTTTTCGTGTAGACAGAGATAACCGGAGTTTTGTGTTTTGGAACGTCACAATCTGCGCCAAAAAAATGACAACAAATCTGCCCTGACATCAAACGTGCGACCTTTGTTTACTGCAGAGGCCAGATTAAGCATGGACTTAAGCTAGCCGCACACCACGGCGATCCACGCGGTACCGAACCGACCCATTTCAGAGCCGACTCCCGACAGGGCACGCACATATCCCCCGACTGTTGACGAGTGCAGTCGCGATTGAAGCGACACGTGACAACTTAATAGCTTTGTGATTGGCTATTGGATATAGTTACTGTTAAATCCAACACTTAAAGACGCTACAGGCTGAATTACAAATGACACAACATGGAATATGTAGCGCACTATCTAGGCTGCATGAGCTATTATTCCCAACCTTAAATAGTGCACTTATATAGGGGAGTTAAAGCGATTTGGAATTCAGCCACACAACTTTCCAGCCCACTGTGTCTATGGATAAAGCTTCAGTCTATGGAATTACAGTATATACCTGCATTAGGTGCTACCAACACGTATTTCTCGCGCTAGAAATTGTGTTTAATGATGTCACGTGTTATATGCGAAAGATATGATTGGCTATTGCTAGCGACTCTCGCCGATCAGTCTGGCTCCCGATTAGTTTTTCGAATCGGCTGTGAGATGAGTCGGTACCATCGAAAACTAGTCTTTACGCCTGACTCGCGACTTCAGTTGGCTCGGTACGCTGAAAATCGGCGTAGTGTGCGGCTAGGTAAAGAGTAATGGATCGGAGGAGTGCCTTGAAAGCGTTACTTATTGTGCAGGTGCTATTTACATGTTTAATTTTAGAAGCCCAACTACTGCTCCAAGAGCACAGGCGATGTGATTAGGGGGTAGGATTTGGGGAAATAATGCCATCTACAGGTTTGGAATGCTTATGAATGTGATTGAAAACGCAGATGTTCGGTTATGTGTGGAAGGGATTTTTTTCGAAGACGAGGTGGTGTGGATAAAACATTTTTATAAACGGGGGGGGGGGGAATGTTCGGTTTTAAAAATACCCGGCTATGTGTGTACATGGCAAAAGTCAATATATGGTGTGAGACGAAATTCCCTTTGCTTAAATAAAAAATAATTGTCTCAGGTACAGTGAGTGCAGTTTTATGTGGAAATGAGCTGTAGGTTTTACTGAGCATCTTACAGAACCAGCCACTTCTTCTGGACACTTTGACTGTCACACTCACTTCTTAATTTTGCACCAAAACCCAGTAGCCTTCATTACGTTTTCTTTTTTAATCTGAAAAGTGATCTCTTATGTAATATGCTGCTCATCCTGCAACATTTAATTTTGGGCTGGAAAATGAACGTTTGGACTCTAAAATGTTTTTGTACTGACTTGATAATGTAGAAGTCATAAAATTGTCATGCTTCGTCCCGGACTTCCACTCCGGAGATTCATTATCTCCCAGTTCAGCACTAATCCGGATCCAGGACGGGACTTTCATCTTGTCAGCAGCATTCATGTCCTGGTTTGCTCTGCTGTGTATAAAAAGGCCGTTCTCGGAAGGGGACCTTGCCAGAACGTCTCGTTGTTTTTTCATGTTGTCTCTGCGCCATTATTGCTTCTTGGATTTTTCCTCTCTGTTTTGCCTGTTTCTTGTCAGTTTTTGCACTATGTTTTTGTCTTTTTTCATGTTTGTTGTGTTACGTTTTTGTCTCAAGTTTTTTAGTCTGGACTATTTTTTTATGCTAGTGGTCTTTGTCCTTGCCTGCCTCGTTTTTTTTGTACCTAGTTTTTTCTGGATTATTTTTTGGTTTATTTTTTACTCCTATTAAATCTTTTTTTATTATTGGATTTACTGGTCTGTGTTCTGCTCTTGGATCCTACTCACCACATCTCACCACCCTTAACAGTACGTTCTGGCTAACATGGATCCAGCAGAACTGAACCATCTGAGAATGGCTATGCAGCAGCAAAGAGCCCTCCTCGGGACCCACCAACAGGAACTCAAGCAGATCACCCAGAACCTGGCCACCTTGTCCAACTCACTCAACCTTATAGCCACACAACTCCAGCACTCCCAAGCCGTGTCTACCCCTGCCCAGCCGCCTCCTTCTTCACCTCCCGCTACCGTCGCTCGCCACGAACCGAGACTTCCTTCGCCTCAGCTCTACAGCGGAGAACCAGGTACCTGCAGATCTTTTCTGTCTCAGTGTTCCCTGATCTTGGAGCAACAACCTATGGCTTTCCCTACAGAACGTTCCCAGGTGGCTTATGTCATCACGCTCCTCACTGGCAAGGCCAGGGAATGGGGAACAGCGGTCTGACATGCCGACGCGTCCTTTTGTTCCAGCTTCAAGGAGTTCTCTGAGGAAATGAGGTGAACATTCGACTGCTCTCTGTCCGGTCGGGAAGCGGCTCGGGAGCTCATGGAGCTGCAGCAGGGGCCCCGATCTACCTCAGACTATGCCATCGAGTTCCGGATGTTGGCGGCGTCATGCGACTGGAACGAGAGTGCCCAGGTCGACACGTTCCTACATGGCTTGTCCGACTTCATCAAGGACGAAATGGTATCTCGGGAACTGCCGTTGGACCTCGCCACTCATGGACCTCGCCAATTGTATCGATGCCCTTATTTAATCCTTTCAAAACGAAAGGGTTTATTATACTGCTTAAAGACACTTAGACACGTAACCAGGCCAGTTCTACTGAACTAAACTGCTCTACTTTCATATTTCACATTCCACTGAAATCAGATTTTACTGAACACAGCTGAATATAGGAAAGGTCTAAATGCATCATGTTCATCAGCTATGAATATAAATATTACCCTTTAAATGTTTAAATATACATACATAGTACAAAGACTTCATAGTCACAATATCTTGATTTATGGAGTATAATATTTTTCTTAGAATAATTATAATATATTATAACCTCTTCAGTACCTGACACCTTGGACCCATTCCACTTCACACATCATCCCAATTGCTCAACAGATGATGCCATCACACACCTACGACACACATTCCTGAGCCGTCTGGATACCAGGAAGGGAAATTATGTTAAAATGCAGTTTGTTGACTGCAGCTCAGCATTTAACCCTATAATCCCCTCCAAACTCATCACCAAGCTGGAGGACCTGGGACATGACCTATCCCTGTGTCAGTAGATCTCCAACTTTCTGACAGACCATAAGCAGGACGTGTGGACAGACATAACTCACCCTTAACCACAGGAGGCACCCAGGGCTGTGTCCTGAGCCCAGTGCCATACTCATATTACGCTTATGACTGTGTTTGCTGACAACACCTGATACCTAATATGGTGGGCCTGATCTCCGATAATGACAAGAAGGTCTACCTGGAGGAGAATAACAGCTTGGATAAGTGGTGCCAGGAGAACCATGTCCTCCTGAATGTCAGCAAGACAAAGCAATTGATAGTGGACTTGAGCACAAAGCAGGAGAGGATCAACGGGGCCCCAGTTTAGAGAGTGGACAGCTTCCTGTATCTTGTTGTTCATATTACTCAGGACCTGTCATGCTCCTGTCACATTAACACCCTGGCAAAGAAAGCCTGTCTGCATCTTTACCACCTTAGACGTTTAAGGGACTTTAAACTGCCCTCTAAGGGGTGAAGGAAGAGCCAAGCAATCAGTAACAACTTAAAGCTCAAAATTATCAGAGCAACTGCATTTGGATGCGAATCATGGGCAATGACCAAGCAAATTGAGAAGAAGGTACAGTAGATGCATTTGAGATGTGGACATACAGGCGCTTGCTTAGAACCTCATGGAGAGAGCATCGAACCAATGTTTGGGTTCTAGAAACGTTGAATACCAAGATGATGCTCCGAGAACAAACTGCGAAAAGAAAGACAGGGTTTTTCAGCCATGCCATCCGACATGAAGGATTAGAGAAAGTCATCATCCAAGGAAAAGCACCTGGAAAGAGACAAAGAGGTAGATCCCCACAAACATGGCAACAAGACACCACTAGGTGGACACAAAAAAGCCTGGCGGAGGCGTCAAAGGATGGCAGAAGATTGCAGAGAGTGGTGTGCTTTCAAAAAGACCACAGCAGCTCATATATATATATATATATATATATATATATATATATATATATATGAGAGAGAGAGAGAGAGAGAGAGAAGAGGCAAAGGAACATTTACACCTGGACAATCAAGAACAAAGCAAGATAGGCAGGCTCTCCAGAGGATGGCACAATCTGCCGAACACACCATCCAAACTGAGCTCACTGACCTACGGTTTAATGCCAGCAAGTAGTCCTGGACTAAGGCCAAGAAACTAGTGACAGAAGGAAGCACTTTCATTTTCTGAAGTCCAACAAAGAGACGATAAGCTTCTCTGGACCATTCGGGTACTCAACCAGGACAACACCTAGGACTATTTATACACATTAATACATACCATGGATTTCTTTGCACAACACCCACACACCCAACATTCCTGTCAATACATACAGCATATCTGGTGTTTATAACTATTTATGTTTTCATTGCTTTTATACTGTAACTTCCTCAGTTCGATGTTCCACAGTACATACAACTGCACAGATCGCCACTTTATATCACATACAAGTGAGTCTGTATGTTTTTTGCCATTATCTTTTTACTGTATTTTTCTTTTTCTGTTCCTATGTAAGTAAATTCTGTTTTTATAGTTCTTATATAAGGGGTGGCATGGTGGTGTAGTGGTTAGCACTGTCACCTCACAGCAAGAGGGTTCTGGGTTCGAGCCCAGAGGCTGACAGGGGCCTTTCTGTGTGGAGTTTGCATGTTCTCCCTGTGTCTGTGTGGGTTTCTTCCGGGTGCTCTAAAGACATACGGTACAGGTTAGGTTAATTGGTGGCTCTAAATTGACCGTAGGTGTGAATGTGAGCGTGAATGGTTGTTTGTCTGTATGTATCAGCCCTGTGATGACCTGGTGACTTGTCCAGGGTGTACCCCGCCTCTCACCCATAGTCAGCTGGGATAGGCTCCAGCTTGCCTGTGACCCTGCACAGGATAAGCGGCTACAGATAATGGATGGATGTTTTATATCACCAGACAGTTGATTTAATTTTGATTTGATTTACCCTCATAATATGATTAACACACTATAATTGAGAGGAAAAAAAAAGATTTCCTTGTCTGCTCCAAGAACTGTTAAGTAATTTCAAAAAGAAACCGGACACAATTGTCTTACGTTTCATTAAGTTTATTTAATTAAACAGTTCTGGCAAGTGCCATTTTTGAATTCAAGGAAAAAATGAAGAATGCAATAACAGAAAGCACTGTAATGCTTCAAGAGTCTTCAGCACTTCATATGGTTTCTAATGCTTTTGCAAAAAAAAAAATAATAATAAGCATATAAATCACACAGGAAATCAAGTCACAAACAGTAACTGACCCATAACTCAGTCAACTCATGTCTTTGGTTCTCTATTAACCCATAAGTGAAGACTATAAATTGCTGTTGGCTAAGAAGTATAATGAAAAGAAACCAATTCCAATAATCATTTAGTAATTATAGCTTTTGTATGTAAACAGGTTTATTTGTGTGTCACACATCTATTAGACATGGAGTCTATATAAATGGCAGTTCATTTGTAAACTCAAATCAAGGTTTACCATTACCACTAGTACACAATTTCCCCTTCTTTATCCTCTTCAAATGTCTGAAACCTGCTGCGAGAGTAGCATCACTGCATCACGCGTCTGATACTGCGAGTGGCTTGCGTTTTCAGGTTGGTTTGGGTCATTCCTGTTCAGAATAAAAGACCAAAGTCAAGAAACATCATCCAATCCAAATAAACTACAAACTGAAAAGAACAATTCATAAAACAGCAATTTGTTTACAGTAATTCAGTCATTTTAACAAGAAATACAATAGTACAGTATTATAAAGTGATTACACAATGTGTTTGAAAGTATTCGGTGTCACGCAGACATAGACACACCTACAAACTACTGATTATGACCAAAAAGGGCGAACAAACTCCATACTGAGGCCTAAATGACACCTGATTGAATTGCCATGTAATTAAATCATATGTGGCAGAAAACAGACCCAAAAGCTACAGGCTGTCTAAGATGGACTGTAGCAATAAACTCACATACTGCTGGAGTGACAGAATCCAATTAATAGGTTAAATCAGGGGTCACCAAATTTTTTTCTCTGGGGGCCACATTGTTGTTCCTGACTGTGATGGGGGGCCGGGGTCGGGTCAGCTATATAACATAGAATTGTATGACCCAGACAAATATGACCACCAGCAGGCCTCATTGTGTAGTAGAGATTACTAGCCTGGCACAGCCATCCCCACTACTATATCCCCATTACTATATCCCCACTACTATATCCACACTACTATATCCACACTACTATATCAACACTTGATTCCTGGCACATATTTGTTTATCTTTACTAGTGGTTTGCAAAAGTAGTAATCGAGTCTTCACACTTTGTTTTAATTTGAAATACCACAGATATTCCATTTATTTATTTTCTAATAAAAATAACATCAAAGCTGTCAAGGTAAGAAACATCTGCCTAGTTGAAGTGATTGACACTGGCAAAGGTGAGTGGAAAATTATAAATTGTAGGTAGGCCTGTTGATATTATTAATAATATTAATAATAATTGTGTGCGGCACTTAAAGGTGGGGTATGAGATTTTTTTCAGGAGTATTTTTTACCATATTGCTTGAAAAGCTCCTCACACCCATGTTGCAAGCAGTACAATAGAAGGTTTGACCCAAAACCAAAATATTTTAATCCAGTCTACAGTGTAAAATAAAGGAAAAACGCCATCCAATTCTATCGAGGTACCACCTCAAAATGATTGGATACTGACACGTCAATCAGACTGAAGCCTGCGAGCAGCCCGTCCCTTCTGTGTGTGTGTGTGAGAGAGCGAGCAGAATGTCACACAGAGCGCAGGATTTTCTCAGTGCGCTCCCTCCAAACAACGGGGATTTACACGAAAACGGAAGGAGATATTCACAAAATTCTTTCACAGTGAGCGCCACAAGGATCTCCTGAACACACTGATGTAATTTTTTTGTCTGTAGTGTAAAAAATGAGGTCACTAGAGCAAGTTAAAAACGAGTGACTTTTCTGCCAAGTTTATAATGGCAGTCTATGGGGCTGCGCGCCTGCCCTCTCCTCACTTTCAAAAACTGCAAGTCCTATCATGTAGGTAGACACATTGTGTGAATCAGGACAAGTGTGACTACTACTTTAGAGAAAATTATGTGTGTGGAGTGAAAATTGGGGCTGAAAACACAGTTTAAATGAAAAAGTTTGAGCTATTTTTCCAAGCTCTCTACACTCTGCTCCACTGGTGTGTAACGCAATAGACACCCATTATAAAGGCTGATTTTCTCAGGCTTTATAAGGGGGAGGAGGGGTGGAGACGTGGGGGGTGGAGCATGGCGAGGGCGGGCGTGCTTCTTTTCAAAATATGGCTTGCGGGAACCGTTATTCCAAAATGTCATACCCCACCTTTAATAAAGGCCAAATAGGCCTATAAAATAAATACATTTAAAAAACAGTGAAATTATAATAATATGAGCAATAGATCAATAGATCACAGCAGTTGTGCTGTGTCCTGCACGTCATTGCTCTCATCCATGGCCAAAGCAAAAAACTTGAATTCTGACGCTTTCTCATTCAGCTGGTCATACACGTTGTCCCCCAAATCTTCGGTTCGCCTAGTCATAGTACTGTAGGTGCAGAGAGACTCACTGCGTTGAGCGCATCCTTCTTGTCGGGACACACCTCCTCGGCCACAGCAAGCATCAGGGATGAGAATTTTCCGCCGATCGGCGGATTTCCGACTTTTTCAGACCAAAATGATCGTTTTTGAGCGTGCGCGCGCAACATTAAGGTCTGCATCACGCATCTTAGAATGTGCGCGCACGAGGGAGACTGTGTGCAGTGTTGCCAGATACTGCTAACGTTTTCCATCCCATAATATGTTCCAAACCCGCCAAAATGCACTTAAAACGGCCCAATGTGGCAACACTGCCTGTGCGCTTGTTCATGTAGCGCATGCCAGACAAAGAGCATCCTGATTGGGTTACTCAGCAAAATAAGCCAATCAGCTTTCAGTGTGGGCGGGCTTTTATCTCTTTTCTCGAGGACCGGAGTTTTCAGCTGAGTCAGTGCAGCCTACAGGATCGGCATGGCAGAGAGAGCGCGCGTGTGCCCCAAAAAACCAAAGTACAAAACCCACTTCAGCTCAGATTACACAAAAGAATCTCCCTGTCTAATAATCTCCCTGTCTAATACTCTCCCTGCCTAATAATAATCTCCCTGTCTAATAATCTCCCTGTCTAATAATAATCTCCCTGTCTAATAATCTCCCTGTCTAATAATAATAATAATAATAATCTCCCTGTCTAATAATAATCTCCCTGTCTAATAATAATAATAATAATAATCTCCCTGTCTAATAATAATCTCCCTGTCTAATAATCTCCCTGTCTAATAATAATCTCCCTGTCTAATAATAATCTCCCTGTCTAATAATCTCCCTGTCTAATAATAATCTCCCTGTCTAATAATAATCTCCCTGTCTAATAATATCCCTGTCTAATAATAATCTCCCTGTCTAATAATAAAGAAAATAAATAAATAAAAAAATAGCCAAAAATCATTAGCCCCTGGAACCCCTTGGCCCCGCCCCCTTGGGCCATGGGCCCCGCCCTGTTTTTTTCAGACTTTTTAAATATTTTTCATTCTCATCCCTGAAGCATGCATACTTTAACAAAGTCCCCATCAGTAAACGGCTTTCCATGGGTAGCTAGCAGGTGAGCTACCTTATAGCTAGCTCGGACAGCAGCCTGGTTGATCTGGGTTTGGCGAAAGAATACATTCTGTTGTGCAGCCAGTCCGCATTTCATCCTCCAAATCCTGTCTTCTCTTGTTTGCCCTCGCAAACTAGCATACTCTTTGTGGTGGGTTTCGTAGTGACGATGCTGATTATATTCTTTGAAAACCGACACACTTTCTTTACATACAAGACAAACTGCACGGTCCTTACACTGAACGAAAAAATAATCGGTGGTCCACTGCTCTTTAAAAACTCTGCACTCTCTGTCAGCTTTTCGCTTACCGCTAGCCATTTTGCTGTCCTGAACACTGACAGTTCTCCGCGCGTGCGCTGCCTGTCACTGCTTGATCGCGAGCATATGACGAAAATTCGGAAAATATGAATAGTTCATTTTATAACTAAATATCAATTTTAATTGATAAAATCAACAAAATACAAGATGCAGACATGTTATTATTTGCCAAAAAGCAATTTAAAAAAATAGGCCATGACCACTTTTGGGGATTGCCTCATAGGGCCGGTTCAAGTGGTGGGGGGCAGAGGGGCTGGGGGGCCGGTCAAAGGGGGGTGGCGGGCCGGAGTCAGCCCGCGGGCCGTAGTTTGATGACCCCTGGGTTAAATAGTCAATAGGGCAACAACCCAAACAAGCAGCAAACTGCAACAGCACATAAAGCTCTATCACCAGCCGCTGGTCATAAGATATAAACAAGCCAGACTGAATTAAATATTATGCAAGACATAAGCAAATTAGAGTTTGACGTTTAGTTGCCATTTGTTTTCTCTTTATCAAATCACTGCATTGGTATCACTGCAATGACATTACAGGCTGATTGTGCTAATAAATAATTAGCCTTTATTTATCACATATACACTTACTGGACACTTTATTAGAAGCACCCATACACCTGCTGTTTTATGCAGTTATCAGCCAATCCCTTGACAGCAGCACAATGCATAAAACCATGCAGATACAAATCAAGAGCTTCAAACATCAGAATGGGAAAAAATTGTGATCTCAAAGTGTGACTTTCTTTCACTGTGGCATGGGTGTTGGTTTGAGCCAGATGGACTGGTTTGAGTATTTCATAAACTGCTGATCTCCTGGGGTTTTCATACACAACAGTCTCTAGAGTTTACACAGAATGGTGCGGAAAAAAAAAAACACTGAGTGAGCGACAGTTCTGTGGGTGGAAACAAACAACTTGTTGATGAGATATCAGAGGAAAATGGCCAGATTGGTTCGAGCTGCCAGGGAAGATACTGTAACTCATAGCAACTCTTTACAACCGTGGTGAGCAGAAAAGCATCTCAGCATGCAACAGCAAAAGACCACATTGGGTTCTGCCCCTGCCAGCCAAGAACAAGAATCTTACAATCAAGAACAAGTTTCTATTAAAGCGGCCAGTGAGTATATATTGTAGCATAGTGATATTCTTTTCTTTACATATCTCAGCCATGATACCACACCCCTGGAGCACAGAGGGTTAAAGGCCTTGCTCAAGGGCCCAACAGTAACAGCTTAGCAATGCTGGGGCTTGAACCCCTGAACTTATGATCAGTAATCCAGAGTCTTAACCGCTGAGTGACCACTTGATGATAACTAGGGAGTTCTAGTTGGGTCTACATGGTCTCAGCACACCCCAAACCTTCCATTATTCAATAACTGATTGTATGACAGTCTTCTGAAGGGTATGAATAAGAGTTTGTTTTCATACGTGAGAAGTCCAGCATGTACTGATCTCCATTTACAGAGAAGTTCATGGAGCCCTTGGTGTTACGCTGGAACTGTGCCTCAATGTCTGCACTTGATATTGTACAGGAACCCTGGGGGGAGAGAGAGAGAGAGAGTATGCGAGTTTGTGTAAATGATTTGGTTTAATAGCATGTGCAACATATTTCTTTCATCTTTCATCATGAAGAGAAAAGCTTCTGGGACAGAGTAAGCTTTCACTCTGTGTCCACAAAGTGTGAATTAAACAGGCGCATTCTTTTGTGTGAGGTATTCGAACTTGTGTGTCTGTGTCAGAAATGAAATGGTTGCGAAAAAGCCTCATTCTGTGAGTTTTTAGTCTTTGCATATATATTCGTGTGCATAAAGAAGCCTTACTCGCGGTACGAAACTGTGCCAATTTCCTCCTCTCCCACTGAACTGCCACAAAGGAGTCTTCTTAGCTGAGGATGGCCACAAGGACTTCAACTTACTTGTCACTGCATTCACTCTGTTGAGAGAAAACAGCAGGTGATCAGCCAAACAGGTCTGAGTTATCATGGGAATGCCATAGACCTCATTTTACTTGCTTGAGTTGTCTCATGTTAGAGGACATTTTTGTTCTCACAATCAGAGAGGAACCATCGGGGCCTTCTAGGCCTTCAGAGAAGGCCCAAACATATCAGCATTTCAAATGTTACATTTAATTTCTTTCATTCTTTAATTTCATTCATTCATTCATTCATTCATTCATTCATTCATAATTTCATTATAATTATTCTCTTCTAATTCTAATTTGGCCTCATTTTCTATCAAATTTGCGTCAGAAATGAAAGGGTTACTGTCCTGAAAACACTAAAATCGAGTTATCCAATGAGATTTGTTTGTTTGTTGTCTCTAGGCTGAGAAGAGTTTCAAGCTGGCTCACTCATTGGGTCGGACTTCACTGCTGGGACAAAAGGTCATGGCAGTGTATGTTTATGTTGGAAGTGACAGATGAATTCACCAATCAGATTTTGATTTATAGTAGGAGGGATGAAAAATGTATCACCCTAGGCCTTCTCGAAGGCCAACGCAAGCTTAACCACGAGTCGGTGCCATCATTGCAGCAGTGAAGTCACCTTCTAGCCGCTATAGCGTTCATCAATAGTGTTAGCGAATGCTAATAAAGCAGTCAAGCCAGTGCTATCAAGAGCAAATAGCACAGGCTAACGACCGAGAAACTAAGATTTCTGTCTCCAGACTCTTCTTCCACACAGCTCGCTACAGTATTTTTCACTCAGACTTAAGTATTCACTTCCCAATGTAGTTTACTTAGTTACTTTTAAAATCAACATCGACAGCTACACACAATGGAGCCACCTGGCACCCTGCCACTAATCCCTTGCAAAATCCTTTGCCCTGTTGCTTTTTTGGTGTGTCTGGCTAGGCTGAGCTCAAGTCCCAGCTCTAATAGTAACATTTTACCACTGCTTACAATCATGTACTACCTAGTTATGCTGGAGAATAGCTCTGAATAGTGGGATTCTTTGTGCTTAATCTTCCTGTGGCCCTAAACACAATCCTGTCATGGTATACATACTACTCAGGGTCGTAGCCAGGATTTTTCAAATACCGAGGTCAAACATGGCTGCCAGCTGCCAGGCACAACTTAAATAAATAAATAAATAAATAAATAAGGATAGATTTGGTGGAGGACACATTTATTTTAACAATTCTAAAACTGTGGCACCATAACTGTGGTGTTTTATCTGACATAAAAGTAGAAAAGTAGTGAACTCTTGAACTGAGTATACATACCTAAAGTACCAGTTACCTAAAGTATTGGCATTATTTACATTGCAGCATACACATGACAGAAAGGGTGTGAACTGCTGAATTGTAAGCTTTAGTATTACACCTTATAATAAGTGTGTGTGTGTGTGTGTGTGTGTGTGTGTGTGTGTGTGTGTGTGTGAGTGAGAGAGAGCGTGAGAGAGTTTGTGTGTTATTTGTGGGTGTCTGTATGTGTAGAGACATTCTGAGCAGTAATGTAAAGGCATCAGTCTATCTGGCTGTCTTGAATTGAGATCCATTTGCATGCATTCTCTGAAACAGAGTGTTCTCACCATTGCCTGTAATGTAAGTTTGGCTCACAACACATTTACTTTAACAATTCTAAAACTGTGCCATCATAACTGTGGAGTTTTGTCTGACATAAAAGTCAAAACTGAACTGAACTGAGTGTATTGCTCAGCTACCTGAAGTATTGGCATTATTTACATTTCATTATCTTAAATTACATTAGAATGTAGAGCTATTAGTTCTGTGTGAAGACTATGTATTAGAGAGAGTGTGTGAGAGTGTATTATTTGTGTGTATGTGTGTGTCTGTATTTGTGTGTCTGTGTGTGTGTGAGTGAGTGAGAGAGAGTTATGAGAGAAAGAGAGAGAGAGAGAGAGAGAGAGAGAGAGAGAGAGAGTTACTCGAACAAGCCCATTTACTCAGCCCTGCACAGGGCTGCCTGTGACAACGTAGTTTTGAATGTTTCTCGAAATGCTAACTAAAATGTAATAGGCAATGACAATGAAACATTTCCCCTTGGAAAGTTGGCATGACACCGCTGAACGGTCTGCCACTGCACTGACAATATTTTCTCACCTTCCCTCCTTCTCTTTCCCTGCTCTTCTGTTGGCTGTCTGTTGCAACTTTTTCATTTTGCACTCGGGTAAAGCCCTATAATGCTATGTGACTATTAGCCTACGTTAGGTTAGGTAGGCATATGTGATAGAGCGTAGACTACACCCTGCCTGTTTTATCCAAAACTCAACTTCCCTGGCCGACACTAGTATAGGCTACGTCACGTGACGCTGCGTTAGACACGGCAACGATAGAGATAGAGGCTGAGAGATTTCAGATGACATTAGACAAATGTGAATTTTATTGGGGGGAAATACAGATGACGTGGATGCGGACGCTGTGTTTTACATTGATCACTGCTCGAATTCAGCGTAGACCAATTTGAAATTTCTGAAAAAAATACCAAGGACATGACCTCGGTGTCCTCAATGGTAGTTACGGCCATGATACTACTATCTACTAATGGAACAGAATGTGTAGTGTTTCGGCACTGCTCCCTTATAAAAATCGGCTGTGGTTTAAACTGGAGCTCTGGGGAAAGGTAATGAATATTAAAGGTCATGGCATGGGTGAAATAGTGTTGCTAAGGCACAGAAAGGCCAGGCACTAGTCATTGTGCCTGCAAACTTTACCCTGCATCCTGAGGAGAAATGTACTTCGGACGCCTTCTGATCTTCCTCTTGTGGCCTGTGGACAAGTTTTTCTGACGCATGCCTGACGAAACACACACAACCAAATTATGTCAAATGCACCCAAAAAGTATGACTGATATGCATTTGAGAGACCAGACAGCTTCTACAACTTGTACTTTTTGCTTTCTGTGCATGTCTTTCTCTGTCACACACCTTTAAAGCTGATCTCATAGTTGGTGTTGTCAATACTGAAGTGAACAGTGCCATGCTGGTTCTTCTGGAACTCACTTTCCAGCTTGGAGCTGTTGACTGAACTGGTGTTCCCCTGTGCGTCCTGTAAATGCATTCAAAACCTATTCAAAATCAGTTCCTCTTAACTCTTGTCCTCTGATCCATGTCCAGCTTTAGTAAAAGCACAATAACACAAGAAATGATTTTTCAACATGAAACTTTATATGACTGGCTCTGCTTCTCTAATGACCATATGTACAGTATAATCATAAAAAAGTGAACCATTAAACATTAAGTGTTTAATGTGAATGGTGTTCTGAAATTAAAAAAAAAGTGAGTTCACCGTATTTTCACATGGCATTCTTATGATGCTTTTTTAGGCTTTCTCTTAAAAATGATTTTAACATCATTGAAAGAACTAATAACTACATCCACCTACATATATGAAACTGGGAAAGTGTGAAATTGTTTTTCTCTGTTGGAACCAGAATGAAGTTTACTGAGATAAATCTCTCAGGTACAGGGTTTAGTTCTTCTGCGATATGTAGAGTATTTGTTAAAAACATGGCAGAAAACACATTTTCTGAAAAATGTGAAACAAGAAAAACCTGTTAAACAATATTTCTTTGTAAAGTGAGCACACCTAATCAGTCAGGATGTAGTAACACATGAGCACTCAGTTCAGTGAATTTAGTAAGAATCTGGCTTTAGTTAATGTTCACTTCAAACAACAGAATGGGAAAAAATTGTGATCTCAAAGTGTGACTTTCTTTCACTGTGGCATGGGTGTTGGTTTGAGCCAGATGGACTGGTTTGAGTATTTCAGAAACTGCTGATCTCCTGGGGTTTTCACACACAACAGTCTCTAGAGTTTATACAGAATGGTGCGACAAACAAAAAACATTGAGTGAGCGACAGTTCTGTGGGTGGAAACAAAGGCTTTGTTGAAAAGAGAGGTCAGAGGAAAATGGCCAAATTGGTTCGAGCTGCCAGGAAGGATATAGCAACTCATATAATCATTCTTTACAACTGTGGTGAGCAGAAAAGCATCTCAGCATGCAACAGCAGAAGACCACATTGGGTTCCTATTAAAGTGGCCAGTGAATATGTGTGTGTGTATATATATATATATATATATATATATATATATATATATATATCCATCCATTACCTATAGCCGCTTATCCTGTTCTACAGGGTCGCGGGCAAGCTGGAGCCTACCCCAGCTGACTATGGGCGAGAGGTGGGGTACACCCTGGACAAGTCGCCAGGTCATCACAGGGCTGACACAGAGACAAACAACCATTCACATGTATGGTCAATTTAGAGCCACCAATTAACCTAACCTGCATGTCTTTGGCCTGTGGGGGAAACCGGAGCACCCGGAGGAAACCCACGCAAACACAGGGAGAACATGCAAACTTCACAGAGAAAGGCCCTCGCCAGCCGCTGGGCTCAAACCCAGGACCTTCTTGCTGTGAGGCGACAGTGTGTAGGCCACTACACCACCGTGCCACCCTCTGTCTCTCTCTCTCTCTCTCTCCACCACCGTGCCACCCTCTGTCTCTCTCTCTCTCTCTCTCTCTCTCTCTCTCTCTCTCTATATATATATATATATATATATATATATATATATATATATATATATATACACACACACACACACAGTGGTGCTTGAAAGTTTGTGAACCCTTTAGAATTTTCTATATTTCTGCATAAATATGCCCTAAAACATCATCAGATTTTCACACAAGTCCTAAAAGTAGAGAAAGAGAACCCAGTTAAATAAATGAGACAAAAATATTATACTTGGTCATTTATTTATTGAGGAAAATTATCCAATATTACATAACTGTGAGTGGCAAAAATATATGAACCTCTAGGATTAGCAGTTAATTTGAAGGTGAAATTAGAGTCAGGTGTTTTCAACCAGTGGGATGACAATCAGGTGTGAGTGGGCACCCTGTTTTATTTAAAGAACAGGGATCTATCAAAGTGGGCGGCACGGTGGTGTAGTGGTTAGAGACAAACAACCATTCACACTAACATTCACACCTGCGGTCAGTTTAGAGCCACCAATTAGCCTAACCTGCATGTCTTTGGACTGTTGGAGAAACTGGAGCACCCGGAGGAAACCCACACAGACGGGAAGAACATGCAAACTCCACACAGAAAGGCCCCTGTTGGCTACTGGGCTCGAACCCAAAACCTTCTTGCTGTGAGGCAACAGTGCTGACCACTACACCACCATGCTGCCCAGATTAAAATCTGTATTCTTAATTCAGTTTGTGAATCCAGTTATTTATTTATCTTTTTAAATTGCATTTCCATGATTAAACTGAACCTCCATTATTAATATATGAATTCATTAGAGTATTTTTTAAATGAAGTATGTTGTACCTATCGAGTGTTTTATGTTATAAATCTCTTTTTAATTTGAACTATTTATTGATGGACTACTTTTTTATTTATAGTTTTATATAATTCCTTTTTTATTATTGCACAATTAGTGATAAATTAATATTATATAATGTTTTATTACTACAGTATTTCCAGGAGGGCGGCACGGTGGTGTAGTGGTTAGCGCTGTCACCTCACAGCAAGAAGGTCCGGGTTCGAGCCCCGTGGCCGGCGAGGGCCTTTCTGTGTGGCGTTAGCATGTTCTCCCCGTGTCCGCGTGGGTTTCCTCCGGGTGCTCCGGTTTCCCCCACAGTCCAAAGACATGCAGGTTAGGTTAACTGGTGACTCTAAATTGACCGTAGGTGTGAATGTGAGTGTGAATGGTTGTCTGTGTCTATGTGTCAGCCCTGTGATGACCTGGCGACTTGTCCAGGGTGTACCCCGCCTTTCCCCCGTAGTCAGCTGGGACAGGCTCCAGCTTGCCTGAGACCCTGTAGAACAGGATAAAGCAGCTAGAGATAATGAGATGAGATGAGGGGATCTATCAAAGTCTGATCTTCACAACACATGTTTGTGGAAGTGTATCATAGCACGAACAAAGGAGATTTCTGAGGACCTCAAAAAAAGCGTTGTTGATGCTCATCAGGCTGGAAAAGGTTATAAAACCATCTCTAAAGAGTTTGGACTCCACCAATCCACAGTCAGACAGATTGTGTACAAATGGAGGAAATTCAAGACCATTGTTACCCTCCCCAGGAGTGGTTGACCAACAAAGATCACTCCAAGAGCAAGGCATGTAATAGTCGGCGAGGTCACAAAGCACCCCAGGGCCACTTCTAAGCAACTGAAGGCCTCTCTCACATTGACTAATGTTAATGTTCATGAGTCCACCATCAGGAGAACACTGAACAACAATGGTGTGCATGGCAGGGTTGCAAGGAGAAAGCCACTGCTCTCCAAAAACAACATTGCTGCTCGTTTGCAGTTTGCTAAAGATCACGTGGACAAGCCAGAAGGCTATTGGAAAAATGTTTTGTGGACGGATGAGACCAAAATAGAACTTTCTGGTTTAAATGAGAAACGTTATGTTTGGAGAAAGGAAAGCACTGCATTCCAGCATAAGAACCTTATCCCATCTGTGAAACATGGTGGTGGTAGTATCATGGTTTGGGCCTGTTTTGCTGCATCTGGGCCAGGACGGCTTGCTATCATTGATGGAACAATGAATTCTGAATTATACCAGCAAATTCTAAAGGAAAATGTCAGGACATCTGTCCATGAACTGAACCTCAGGAGAAGGTGGGTCATGCAGCAAGACAACAACCCTAAGCACACAAGTCGTTCTACCAAAGAATGGTTAAAGAAGAATAAAGTTAATGTTTTGGAATGGCCAAGTCAAAGTCCTGACCTTAATCCAATGGAAATGTTGTGGAAGGACCTGAAGTGAGCAGTTCATGTGAGGAAACCCACCAACATCCCAGAGTTGAAGCTGTTCTGTACGGAGGAATGGCTAAAATTCCTCCAAGCCAGTGTGCAGGACTGATCAACAGTTACCGGAAACATTTAGTTGCAGTTATTGCTGCACAAGGGGGTCACACCAGATACTGAAAGCAAAGGTTCACATACTTTTGCCACTCACAGATATATAATTTTGGATAATTTTCCTCAATAAATAAATGACCAAGTATAATATTTTTGTCTCATTTGTTTAACTGGGTTCTCTTTGTCTACTTTTAGGACTTGTGTGAAAATCTGATGATGTTTTAGGTCATATTTATGCAGAAATATAGAAAATTCTAAAGGGTTCACAAACTTTCAAGCATTCTCCACTCTGTCTATATTCCTTATTTACCTTTTGCACATTTTCTCTGTAGTGTTCAATGTGTTGAATATGTACAGGGAGAATGCTGAAGAAAACATTGACATTATTAGACCTGAGTGTTCCAAGACTTACCTTCTTTCCATACTGATACCAGCCGTGGTTACCTCGGTAATACCACAGCCAATTACTGTGTTGGGAGCCTTTGCGTCTGACTCGCAGCTTGGTCTTCTTCAAGATGCGCATGCGTGTAAAGTCGATAGACAGAGCACTTCACATGCAAATGAAACATATGAGGTAGGTAATCAGAGCAATTTCTTACAGTTTGTATACCAAACAACAAAGCCTTGATTGGTCTCTCGAAGATACTCATCCTATTCTTCAGGGATTAACAATTAAGCCATGTTTTTGTTCTGATCTAAATCTACAAGTGTGTTACATTATGGTAGTCCAATGTGTCCGATAATGACTGGGAGGTGTTTACTATTTGTTTGCTCGCTTATGAGCTGCTTTCCCTGCCTTCGAAATAAAATTATGACCGCGTCTTTCACTGCACCTCCATACCTTGCATGATAAGTCAGGCCATTTATTGTCGGGCTCCCATAAATGCCTCTCTGGACTGAATTCCAATGGCATAAAAAATTGTGACAATTGGGACGCTCCAAAGCTGCCCCCACAGTGTTCTCTAATTGGACGGTTCTGTTGCTTGCTGACTTTGCAAAACTCAGTTCTTCCAAGCACCAAGATGCATTACTCAACCACTGTACTGCAAGAGTGTCTTCTGCTTGAGTAAGACAGTGCCTCCCTGCTGCCAGAGGCGCTCTGTTGTCCGTACCCTGGACAGGGGCCCTTACCGGGTGATATAAGCCAGCTGAGCCTGGGACTCATATGGAGCAAGATTGTCACTCCGTGTAGTGTAGTATTAGTATCACTAATAGTGACATGTCCAGTACTCACAGTGTGTCACATAACTGGCATATAATTTTGCAGCTACCATTATACATTGTCATATACTGCTACTTTGCTTTACCAAACCATTCTCAGTATATTCAGCTTTGCAGTTAGGTCATACAGTTAAAAATGTCTATTTCCGTCCCACTATCAAGTTCTCCCCATCAAACAACAGCTACCCTACCAACTGGGGATGTTAAGAATTAGTGTGGTATAGTTTTACCTGGACTGCTATCCCAGGCCTACTCTTCATTTACTAAACCCTAAACTAGGACTGTGGTTCTAGACAAAAATTTAATTCCTCACTTAAGGCATGGCTGTTACTCATGCAAGAAGACCATAAACCCTGACTTGATTTGATTTTATCCTCATGCTGTCCTCTGTTTTACTGTGTAGTCACCTATCCTGTCTCATGTGTTTACTATATCATCCTTCATTTGAACTTCAAGTGTAGTTTTGTACAGTATAGTTTTCTTATACTTGTCATGCAATTTGCACTATGTTTACTTTGGAGCCCTTGGGAAAGATGTCAGTTGATAGATTGGCTTCTCTACAGACCTTTTGCACTGACGTCACACTTCTGTTAGCAATCATTGCTACCCTTGTCCTGAGGGACAAGCAAACTTTGTTTACATACTCAAGACAAGCGGTATTGAAGATGGCAAACGTCTGTAGTTTGAAGAAAACTACAGCTAAAAAAGCTTTACCACTGGATTACTTGAATACTCTAAGTCAGAAAGAAGCAAAGGATAGATATATGCAGAAATTAGAGTTGATTCATGGTTATGATCTGTATAAAATTCCTCAAAATGATTGGAGTGACGATGCAGATTTGTGGCCTAGTGTTACCTACATAGATGTTGGAATATATCTTCTTACTGCATTTTCTCTGTTTTTTTTTAAACCCTTATCATTTGCTGGAAGAGAAGAGCAGGGAGGACTGAGAATTAAGTGGCTGTGGTTTGTTTACATTTGTAGCATCCTAGCAACTACTGCAAAGACACGTACAAAAAGCCCAAAAGTGCCTACTTACTCAGGCAAAAATGATACAGGATTTATCTTGTAGTGTCCTGATCCCCAGACCTTTAACCCAGTCACATATAAAAACTGTTTGCCTCCATGCTCTTCCAGGTTTTCATCTGTGTGTTCGTGTAGAATGATGTCTACCAGGTAGTTTGAGATGTTGGGGAATTCAACGGATGGATGATTTTTCAACTCATTGGAAAAATCCTTCTTTACTGGCGTGTAAGGATCTATCCCATTGCAAAGAGCAATTTCCTGAAGGTATCCTGACCGTATATTGGCCTCTCACCTGCGAAAATAGTCAGAGATGGTTTCACTAGCTCTTTGCATGCCGGCGGCCAAATCGATTTGCCTGACCACCACTACATTCACCGGAAGTAAACTCGCAAGCAAAAGTCATGTGACTGAACACAACCTATGTTCTATTCCAGATTAACTACTCGCAAAGAATGACCGAAAAACCATTAACTCCGTGGACTGCCATTGAAAAAAATGGCGAGATGGTGGCCGCACACTGTGACTGTATGGCAGGCCTTGGAGAGAGCTGTTCTCACAGAGCATCATTGTTGTGGGCTCGAAGCTGGAGTGAAACAAAAGGATTCACTGACAGTTACAGATAAAAAGGTGTACTAGGTTCTTCCTACTGCTGTGAAAAACATCTCCTACTCCCGGATCAGAGATATTTCCTTTCTAAAGAAATGCCCAAGTCAAGTTCCTAAGTCACAATCAGAAATTCAAGACAAAGTTCCAAAGACAAAGGTAATACCTTTTATCTTTTCTCTATTTGAACAACCAAAAACAGTGCAAAAATGAACCATGTTTAAAACAGTTTAAGCCTTGCTTACAGGAAAGACAATGTCTGGTTGTCCCCCAGGAGAAATTATTACGTGATGTGTGACGTCACGCGCAAGGGGTCTATTGTGCCAGTTTCTTTCTTGCTTTGTGCCCAGGATTCCCAGGATAGGCTCTGGATTCACCATGACACTCACCAGGATAAAGTAATGACTAAAGATGAACGAATAATTTTGCATTGTTTTCCATGTATTTACAGGGTAATAAGTGATAGATTAAAGTACATCTATCTGTCTGTTTTAATCTACAGTAGCTGTGACTTCAATAGGTATTGTAGTTTTTTGCTTTTAAATGTTTCTTGCTATAAATACACGAAGAAAGTTTTATTTATGTTTCCATTATTTATTTCAAGTGATTTCTTTCAAAGAATTGCATTTAACTTGCAGACACTGGTATGCGGATGTGGGCGGCACAGTGGTGTAATGGTTAGCACTGTCGCCTCACTGCAAGAAGGTTCTGGGTTCAAGCCCAGCGGCTAATGGGGGCCTTTCTGTATGGAGTTTGCATGTTCTCCCTGTGTCTGCATGGGTTTCCTCCGGGTGCTCCAGTTTCCCCCATAGTCCAAAGACATGTGGTGAGGTTAACATGGGGCAGTCATGGCCTGAGGTTGGGCTAAAGTGTCCTTGAGTAAGGGCAACTAACCCACAACTGCTCCCCAAGTGCTGTAGCATAGCTGCCCATTGCTCTGGGTATGTGTGTGTGCTCATTGCTCACTTGTGTGTGCATGTGTGTTCACTGCTTCAGATGGGTTAAATGCATCTGCATTTAGGCTACATCCACACGACAATGGCAACGAGATTTTATAAAAAAAAAATTGCGTCCACATAGGCAACGGATCAGTAAAATATCAGGTACATATGGCAACACAACACTTGCTGAAAACGATGCAATACACATGCCACACCTCTACGTGCGCTGTAAGACAGTCCCATCGGAGACACCAGAACAATAGAAGAAGTAGGACGCATGTGCATAAACCCCTTCTTCTACCCGGCGTGAAGCACTCACAGGAACAAACACACAACAACAAGAAGAAGATGGCTGCGACTACACGAGGAAATCGTGCCTTCTGTGTGTACAAATTAGTTTTATTAGTGTGCATAGTTTTATATAACTTAATTTTCTTATTGTGTGTGAACATTTTGAAAAGCATTTTTATATAATTTATATAACTTTTTATATTGTGTGTGAACATTTTGAAAAGCAGTCTTATCCAATAAAAAAAAGAAATTCAAGAAATGGTTTAGTTACTTGTTTATTTAAAAGAAAAGCTGTATACAAAAGTGAATGCAATGCAGGGGTTCATACAAAACAGCGAGAGTGCTGCTTGTTCTAGTCATGTGGTTGTGACATCATCGTAAACAAATCCGTTCTACTCATCCAGATGACTTCGCAACGGCGCCGTTGCCAGATTTTTCCACTCTGGAACCCGTTCTCAAAAAATATAGTTTTGGGGCACCCAAAACGCCGGTGCCGTGCGGACGCCAGGCCGAAACGATAAACAATTTTATCAGATTCACCTGAATCCGTTGCCGTGTGGACAGCCTCTTAGTTAACCTTTAGGTTAAATTTCACTGTGTGCTTGAGTGTATGTGTAACAAATAAAAGCTTCTTGGTTTGACTTGGCTTCTTTAATTACCTAATTTGAAAAAAAAAAAAAGAACTAAAATATGAGCTGGCTCGGTAACATCAACTGGCACTGATGAATAGTTGTTCTTCTGAAAAAATTGCTTGGCATACATACCCACAGGGAGTGTTGTAAATCTTGATGCCTTTAGTGTTAGGTCGTGAGTACTGAGCTTCCAGGACATAATCGTTGGCAACATCCTCCCAGCCGTTGCCTAAATTCAACTGCCATCTATAAGGCTTGCTGCTGTCTGTATCACTGTCTGGAAGATGATAAATCAAATAAAACAATCAATTTATCTGAAAGTCAGGTGAAGGATTTTTAAAACTCACAATGCAAATAAATACAGACCCTTCCTTCAATATTTTTTCCAAAGCCACATCCATAAAAATGCATGCATTGGCTAGGCGAGAAAACATGAATTCTAATGCAAAACATGAAGCTTTCTGAATTGACGTGCAACACGAGTGACAGGTGAGTAGAGAACCCTGATTGGTGGGATCTTGGTGATCTGTATGCTTATTTTTTTCCTTCAAAGAGCTTGGGGCACCACAGAAAACTTGACTACTGAATACAAAACCTCAAACCATTAAAAGACAGATATAAAAAACATGACTACACGTACCAGACGAAGAGCTGCGACTGCGTTCTCTGCGACCATGAGTCTTCCTGCTATGACTCCGATTCTCTCCATTTTTCTGTGCAAATGGCCCACTGGAGTTCGGGGTATGACTGAGGCGACAGTTGGCACCGTAGCGACAAGTGCCTTTCAAAGAGTACTTACACACGTGCAGGTCTGGACACTCCGAGCCATTGCGACAGTGGCCTTTGTTGTAGTATGTGCAAACCTGCTTTTAGGACAGACAACAAGACAGATGCTTCATTCCACACTCAGATTCCTCTTCTTTTACATTTCTAAGCTGGTTCCTAGTGCTAAACCTCATGACTCATTAGTGTTCTTATTAGAACATCAAGCAGTTTAGAAAACAACATACTGTAAATGCTGTTCAGACACCCTGAGAGTAATCATTAGGCATTTATACTGTGAAGTATCAGTGGCTAAGGGACCATGTGTATTACTGATAGGGTAGTTTGTTGGACTGTATATGTACAATTCTTCTTCGTTTCCCCATAGCCAGCAAGGGCTGTAAAGGCACCACTGATGACATTTTAACAGTCCATCATTGGTGTATCTAGGGCATTTAAACTTGGCAGATCCAAGTTTGATCAATGGACAATTTAGAGTAGCCAGTTAACTTACAGTAACTACATGTCTTTGAACTGTGGAAGGAAACCCATGCAGACACAGGGAGAACATACAAACTCCACATAGAAAGGCCGCTGTCGGCCATAAGGTTTGAACCTGGAACTTTCTTGCTGTGAGGCAATAGTGCTAACCACTACACCACCATGCTGCCCCTATGTACAATTACACACCCTAAAATTAGATGCATTATCTACCACGTTAGAGTGAGAGGAGTTATCTGAATCTGTTTACTTAGTTATATAGAGTGCTAATCACAATTTAGGATATTAGTTATAAGGCTACATGGCACTATCCCAGTGATGAATGAACCCTTATGATGATGAGAGTAGATGGACCTAAAATAACAACACTGAAGATTTTGCTGTGTACACCGATCAGCCATAATGTTCTGACCAACTGACAGGTGAAGTGAATAACATTGATTACTTCATTACAGTGGCACCTGTCAAAGGGTGGGATATATTAAGCAGCAAGAGAACAGTCAGTTCTTGAAGTTGATGTGTTGGAAGCAGGAAAAATGGGCAAGCGTAAGGATCTGAGTGACTTTGACAAGGGCCAAATTGTGATGGTGAGATGACTGGGTCTAAGCATCTTGAAAATGGCACATCTTGTGGGGTGTTCCTGGTATGCAATGGTTAGTACCTACCAAAAATGAAAAAAGTTAATGCTGGCTAAAACAGAAAGGTGTCAGCATTAACTTTTTCAGTAGTTTGGGCTATAGTAGCTCTTCTGTGGGATTGGACCATATGGGCTAGCCTTCATGCCCTATGCGAATCAGTGAGCCCTCAACACCCATGACCCTATTGCCGGTTCACCGGTTGTCCGTCCTTGGGTCACTTTTGGTAGGTACTAACCACTGTATACCAGGAACATCCCACAAGATGTACAATTTTGGAGATGCTCAGACCCAGACATCTAGCCAGCACACTTTGGCCCTTGTCAGATTTGCTCAGATTTCTAGTGACTCTTTTTTTCCCTTAAGATTTGATTCATCTTTGAATGAAGAGCTCTTGTATCAGTCTTTAGATTTGGGCCATTCCTGCCCAGTAATGTCAGCTCACATGTTGTAATGTGGTTACCTACTGATGGGCTTTTCTTATTCTTACTAATGCGCAAGTTTTCTAAATTATAAGATGATTACAGAACAGTGAACATCTGTCTCTTAGATTCTATATGACTATTGATTATATATGAATATTGATTTTTCTTTTACTATTACAGAACAATCCTAAAAATAATGATTTTGAAACAAAACTTTATGTGCTTGTCTCAATTCCCTTAGTCAACTTGAATTTTTAAAAATCATATTCAAATTTTATAAGAATAAAGTGAAAATGAAAGGTATTTGTCAGTCCAGTTTACATTATATTACCATGTGAAATGTTTATGCTGCTAAAAACTAAGAACATTTTAGAAACTGCACATTTAAAAAGATAAGTATTACTATGTTGCTGTAGTAGTTAAAGCTGTAAAATGGGTCCCTGGGACATTAATTCAATTCACTTATTTTTTTATTTATATTGCACTTTTAACAATAGACAATTTCACAAAGCAGCTTTACAGAAATATGAAAATTCCAGACATAAATTTTAAATGTATACATTTTTCTCTCATGAGTAAACCAGAGGCAATGGTGGCAAGGAAAAACTCTATGTCATGAAGGAACCTTAAGAAGAACTTGAGGTTTGGAATTACTCCTGATACAACGACCTAAAGGAATGCATTGTTGTTGTAACACGTACATGTTGCTATTTATATGTATATGCAGTTGGTTTATGTTTTTGAAAATAAAAGGTTTGGTTGAATTTTTAAGTGTATGTATGATGTGCCTTTCTCTGGATGTAGGTGGGGGGATGGGCCAAGTCCCTTTTGCCTGGGGCCCCCCAGAGTCCCTAGAAACACCCCTGATCATAGATGAATTCATTACAGTTTTAGTCTCTTGTATCAAACTGAAGTTCAGTGATGGAGGCCTGAATACAAAACAGGAGTAGTCAGGCTACCCGAACAGGAGTGGAGTGTAGATGTCACCTGTGCTGCTGCTGAGGCCGAATCCGAATCCGAATCTAAATCTGTGTCAGTGTCGCTGAAATCTGACCCGCTGTTATCTATAGAAAGAGAAAGGCAATGATCACACCAACAATATGCAGTCAGTCAGTCACTCTACTGCAGTCAGCTATTTTATTACATCCGCCAACTTTGTTGGAGGAGGTTATGTTTTTGCCTCTGTTTGTTTGACTGTTCCCAACATAACTCAGAAAGTTGTGAATGGATTTTGATGCAATTTTGAGGAAAAATGAGCCATGGGCAGAGGAACAATTGCTTAAATTTTGATGCAAATCCAGATACCTATACGTCTCCAGGAATTTTTTTTTGCTTTTCCCAATGTAACTCAAACAGTAGTGAATGGATTTTGATGAAATTTGGAGGAAAGGTGAGCCATGGGCTAATGAACAAGTTATTAGATTTTGATGCACATTTGGATATGTATGCGGATCCAGGACCCAAATATGTAAGCAGATCCAGAATTTTTTGGGTTTTCCCAATGTAACCCAAAAAGTAGTGAACTGATTTTGAGGAAATTCTGAGGAAAGGTGAGCCATGGTCCAAGGAACAAGTTATTCAATTTTGATGCAAATATGAACATGTATGTGGATCCAGAATCCAGATATGTCAGCGGACCCAGGATTTTTTTTTTTTTGCTGTTCCCAATGTAACTCAAAAAGTAGGGAACGTATTTTGATGAAATTCTGAGGAAAGGTGAGTCATGGGCCAAGGAACAAGAGATTAGATTTTGATGCAAATCCTGATATGTATGTGGATCCAGGATTTTTCTGGGTTTTCCCAACGTAACTCAAAAAGTAATGAATGGATTTTGATGAAATTTGGTGTACAGCTTTAGTATTATTCTATTTTCAAGTGACTTGATTTTGATGTTGATAATATGTATGTAGGTTGGCATAGATATGCCCTCTACCATGTGCCCTTTTAGTTGTATATATGCAGATCATCATTCTATTGTATATAGGCTACTGTATGTGCTGTCAGTTATTATCTCACCCATGACAGAGTAAGTGGGGTGAGGTATTGTATTCAGTTTGTTTGTTTGTCTGTTTGTTTGTGTGTCTGACTGTTAACAATCTAGCGTCTAGATGGTTTCACCAATTAACTTCAAATTTTCAGGGTAGGTGGGCAATGGTCCATAGTTTACTTGATTAAATTTTGGGGGTAATTGGGTCAAGGTCACTGGAAAGGTCAAAATCTTTTTTTTTTTGCGATAACTTTCTTCAACTTCATCATTTGACTTCAAACCAAAACCAACATTTGTCATTTGTTTAACTGGGTTCTACTTTTAGGACTTGTGTGAAAATCTGATGATGTTTTAGGTCATATTTATGCAGAAATACAGAAAATTCTAAAGGGTTCACATACTTTCAAGCACCACTGTATAAGAAGTCCTATATGGGCTTTCAGTTGCCGCCATGACCTTTGACCTTGAAGACTCTGAAACGTCAAACTCAAGGTCATGGATTTTCATAGGACTATAACCTGACAGCTGATGATTGAGAAATATTACCATTATCAACATCTCATCTCATTATCTCTAGCCGCTTTTTTTTCCTAGGCAAGCTGGAGCCTATCCCAGCTGACTACGGGCGAAAGGCGGGGTACACCCTGGACAAGTCGCCAGGTCATCACAGGGCTGACACATAGACGCAGACAACCATTCACACTCACATTCACACCTACGGTCAATTTAGAGTCACCAGTTAACCTAACCTGCATGTCTTTGGACTGTGGGGGAAACCAGAGCACCCGGAGGAAACCCACGCGGACACGGGGAGAACATGCAAACTCTGCACAGAAAGGCCCTCGTCGGCCACGGGGCTCGAACCTGGACCTTCTTGCTGTGAGGCGACAGCGCTAACCACTACACCACCGTGCCACCCCATTATCAACATATACTAGGTATAAAATAAGTGCTGCCGGGCAAGGTTTGTTTTGCATGGCAACACTTATTTATTTTAAACCTACATCCCCTCTGGACTGTAAAGATTTTATATCTTTTCTTATCTGCTCTGTTTATTGGTTTGTGTCTCATAAATTGCTCATTTTACTTAAAGTTGGCACTCCATTAGGGCTGTCTGTGCAAACCAAAGAATTTCATATTCACTTGTTTTTCTGTGGATATGACAATAACAACTTTGACTTGGATTTTGATTTTATCTTTCAAGGCAATCAGGTTAAGGGTTGTTTTACAATCAGGGTACAAAGTTTGTGTCACAGGGGTCCAAAATTCAAATTGATTCAAACTGGTTCTTGTACCAGTTTTTAAGTGAAGGACAAGTTAAAGAACAGATAGGCATGTGTAATAGTTTGTATTATAACAAGATTAAGTGTAGCTTTAAGCAGGGCTGGGAGAAACAAATGAAGTGATTCTCGGAGAAGACATTTTTTTTGACAATTCAGAATCCACTACTTCCATAGTGCTTTTAAATATAAGGCTGTAAGCTTTGTGTTAGTTGTCTCTAATATTTATGTCCCAATATTTTGACCACATTTTAGGATGAAAATAATCATTTTAGATATGTTATTTTATATTGAAAAATTAGCTGTCTCGGAGAGGACTTTTTTTGACACAATTACATACTAATTTGATCAAAATAGTCTGAAAACTTACTGTCATTCAACATTAAAACTTAACTATGTTTCCAATGATATGGAACCAAATATTTATTTTATGGTATAAAGAATGATTTAAGTGCATCCCTTCTGGAGCTACCTGTGGTCAAAAAAGCACTTTTTCTAAATGACACGAGTAATTTTGCTAAATATGACATATATTGCCATACATTAGGGTGCATCAGTTGCCCCCTAAAAATGAAAAGTTCCTCCGATCATGATGCATTTTTGTTTTTATGTTCCTTTTGGTAAGAAAACACACTGGGTGAAATATTTTGACAAAATTCAAAAGTTTAATGGTGGCACCAGGAGCTCAAAGTTATGGAAAAAGCTGCTATTTTATGACTTTTATGACAAAATTTCAATCACTTTTCATGAAACATTATGGCACCTTATAGAGTATACCAAATATATTAGATACACATTTTTAGTACATATTCTAAATATATTATCAAGCACAGTTTGAGTTTTAGCTGTTCATTGAATCATTGTTCAACTACTTTTAAACAATACAAATGTATTATGAATCACATTAATGCTTCTCGATCCCTTGCAAAGGTTCTTAACATGATCTCTGGGTCACAAGAAATCAATAAATGGAGTCCAACATTGTGATTCAAACCTTACGCGAAAACATAAAATAAGCGTTTTTTGGCAAAAAATGAACCTCATGGTGCCACCATTAGACTTTTGAATATGGTCAAAACATTTTACAGGATGTCTTTATTGGTGAAAAGGAACACCCAAACAAAAATGCATCAGATTTTATGAAAGTGAGGGCAACTGATGCACCCTACCCAGAGGTGGAAAGTAACGAATTACATTACTCGCGTTACTGTACTTGAGTAGCTTTTTTGTGTACTTATACTTTTTCAAGTAATTTTTAAAGAGTGTACTTTTACTTTTACTTAAGTATGTTTTCTTTTAAGTAGTGTACTTTGGTACATTTTACATCACAACCGTTACTGAGTAAAAAAAATAAATAAATAAAAAATAAAAAAAGGCTAAAACGGAGAAGGGGAAATGCGCTCTGGAAATGAATCACGGGAAGGACAGTTGTCGTGCACGCGAGTCTCACACAGACGATGGCGGACATGCACCGGCGCTTTAAGGGGGGGCTTCGGGGGGCTCAAGCCCCTGGGCCACAGCCAATCAGGGGCCTTGTAATATTAATAAAATAATAAACTGTCGGAATCGTGGGCCTACATTAATGTACGGATAGAAATAAGGTTAGAAATAAATGAGCACACAGTAGCCTGCTGTAAGAGACATGGTGGATGTGGTTCGCGAAACGAACACCCACAACTGTACCAGAATAAAATATAACAAAATGTAACGTCACGCACGAAAGCGCGCCAAAGACTGCAGACTACTGAGACACAAATTTAGAGGCTTTGAAAGATGAAGCATTCACGTGTTAGCGGGGCGCATAAAAGGAAAAAAAGAGAGAGATGCAGGTAATTATAGAATCGTTGCCTAAAGTCACATACTTTTTAAGGTAAGGATCATCAATCTGTTCAGAATATCAGCTACTTATCAGTTATCAGCCTACCAGCAGCTAGGCTAGATATGCTATGATCTGTCCAACAGTAAAATAAATCAGTTGTGATTTGAATACGTGTCGTGTGATTTGAGTTATAATCCTGTTAGTATAATAGCATATTTCGATGGGGATAATAAAATGTCTAAAACGGCATCTACTGAAGAAATTGATGAAAAGATTGTAGCCTATAATTTTCACAGTTCGGGCAGCAGACAGAGTAAGCATACTGAGGGGAATAGCAATACAAAGCTAGTGCAGATCCACATTTCTCGCTAGCTGTGTTGGGTGTGTTGTTAACCTGTGTGGATTTAAGTGAAATACTTGAGAAGTTCTGTGGTCAAGACAGCGTTTTAAGGTAAGGACACTTGATTATTAATGTTTGCCCGCCGTGGCTTGTTGTTGACGAAAGGCCCACATGATTTTGCCTTATGCAGCTACTGCTAGCATCATGCTTTGAACTAGGTTAAGCTCATTTGCGCTAAAGGATGGGTTTATTGAAGGACTTTGATGTAGCTAGTTTCTTTTTAAAAAATCGTATGCTCAAAACAGTATGCCTGTGTTCATCATGTTTAACTTTTTTCTTGATGGAGTGCGTGAAATATTGTTGAGTGGTATTTCGATGCAGTCATGTCAAAAAGGCAGTTGAATGCACGGTCTTATTCAAGGAGAAGGAAGACTTGCATGATGCTTGAACATAGATCGGTAAAATAGACCCTAGTAGGACTTGGTTACGTGTATTTCGGTCTGTAGAGTTATGAGTTTGGCCGCTGTCCATGGTGTTTACGTTTCATGTGGCCGCCGAGCCAAGTACCTTCATCATCATCATCATCATGTTCCCCTGTCAAAAGTTAAACTCTCTAGGGCTGCTTCTGCTGTAGCAGTTGCAGCAGTTGCTCAAAGTTTGATTTGTCCATCATCATATGTCTTATCTGTTGGGTGTCTATGCCCAGCAGATTTTCCCATTTCGTCCATTTGTAACCATTTTTGTCAAACAGGAGCTGCTTTTGCACTTGGTTATTGCCCATCCAGCAAACGTGAGCAATATATTTTAGTTGTTGTACGTAGCAGGATAGTTTTATATCCTGGGTTCCTGTCAGTTTCCGGAGGTCAGCATTGGACATCTTGTAGCTCCAGTCTATATCTTCATTTGTAGTGTTCTTTTGGTCAGGGGCATTCTTTTGTTTATATCCTCCTTTAATCATTTTCCTTAGGAAGCCATGCCACACTACCTCAATTTTGTGAATTTCACTGGATGATAGTTGCCATGCCTGTGTGCTGTACAGGAGGCGAGATCGAACGCATGCCACTAGGAACTTTATACGGGTTTTTAGTAGTATTCGGTGGTCAGTTAGAACGTGTTTCAGTTCATTCCATTTCATGAATGCAGCACTTATCCTAGCATGCAGGAAGTGTGAGGATTCATCACAGTTGCTGACATTATAACCAAGATATTTAAAGGTGCGGATGTTTTTAATATTAGTGCCGCCAAGGGAAATGATACTTGGTTTACATTTGATATCCTCATTGACGTTAAAAGCCATTGTTTCTGTTTTGACATATGATATTTGTAAACCAAAGCGGGTGTAGGTCTTATCATACAACTGAAGAATATTCTGAAGCTCCTCGATGGATCCAGCGAGTATGGCCTGATCATCTGCGTATAGAATCTCTGTTATGCAACCCTCTCCTGATGCTCGTGCTTTCGTACGCATTTCTCTTGTGGATACCTCATTTGGAATGCAATATCTGAACTTGAAGCCTGTATCTGGGTACAGTTTTGATATCTCATGCTGTGCAATCCTGACAACAAAGTCCATATAGGTATTAAAAACTGATGGCGATTCTAGGGCACCTTGTCTTGCAGTGAATGTTTGTTTTCATGCCGCCGAGCTATTTTTATGTATTTTATTTTTTAAAAGGACTTGTCTGTAGGTGTGTTTTATGTTTACAACACATAGGTCTACATTAGCGCACGTGCGCTTGTGTGGTTATCTCTGGTCATGCCCCTGCGTGAAAGTTACGCAGTATCACTGTCCTGTCCGTGGTAATAATCAGAACCGGCTCTGTAATGATAATGCGCGCGTTCTTCTCTCCCTCTGTGGTCGGATGTGTTGAGCGATGTGAGCGTGGGCCTTGCGCAGCTACGCTGAGCCAAACGTAACCTATCGTAGGCTTCTAGGCTAATTACGCGCTTACACTGTAAATGCTTGACACGTATTGCAAATAAAATAAGAGTGTTTTCTTGGCCAATGGTAAGGGTAGGGTTGACAGGTAGCCTATGAGGGGCCTAGCCCCTGGGCCACGGGTGTTGATAAAGCGCCCCTGCGGACATGGAGGAGACCGAGGAACCTGTGGTGGACGACCCTGCAGAAAACGCAATTTCTTCCAGTAATGAAGTGCACCCCTGGCCCTACATACGTGATCACTTCAGCTTCGTAGAGAAAAGGGGTGACAGTTTCATTATGCAATGCAGATTATGTGTGCCCAAGAAGACAACCATTGCGGCATACAAAAATTCGACGTCTAATCTGCGCAAGCATGTTGAGGTAAGTATTGTCATTGGCATCATAATCACGGGCACAGATAGAGGGTGGGACGGGTGGGATTCGTCCAACCCAGATTTAAATTCACCTCGTTCAGTCCCCCCCACTTATAGGGAGGAAAAAACGTCTATGCTGTCTTTCTTTGCATAAGGCAAACCTCACGGAAAAATCAAAAGACTAATTACCATTCGGTTTATTGAGGTGCACAGCAGTGTATACATATAGTTGCAACAACTCACATAAAACAAAACAAAGACTGATATTCGGTTGGTTGAGCTGCGCAGACTGCACAGGTTGCGAGCTCGAGCTTGGTTGCTATGGTTACCCACAACAAGTTTGACAGGCATATCGGGGTTGGGGTTGGTTTGCTGGCAGCTTTGTCCCCCCCAGTTTTTTGTCCCCCCCAGTTTTTTGTCCCCCCCAGTTCAAAAAACGTATCTGCGCCCCTGATCATAATGTTTCCTTTCCATAGTAAAACCGACAATAAGCTGGTTATATTCCAAAAATAGTGGATGGCATTGCTAATGTTGAAGTAGCAACCTGTTGGTACTGTAACATAACGGTAACTAGTCTGTTATTCGGTTGGCTAATCATGCAAGCAAGTTAGCTCGCCAACCTGACGTGATCAGTCCTCCTACCATTCTACATCCAACAGGCCAGAAAGGAATACTAAGCAAAACAAATAATGTTTGAATTGAATTGTTCAATAACACACAGTGCACACAGGCAAGCTACGAGATTTCGGCGCAACATTTCACTTTCATATTTCGTGTACAATGCTTTGTGTGTGGTCAGGGCGATGTAAACGACATGAGGGCAAGTCCATGTAAATGTCAACCTCACCATGCAAAAATAAAGCAACATGTAATACATCAAAACCACTCCCAGAGATATCACCTAGGCCTGTATTTTACAGATGTGAATAAGTTGAACCAATTTGTAACCAACCTAATATGTCACTGTCAGTCTTTCTTTCTTATAATGTAAAACCCAAGCTAAAATCAACTTTGATCATGTACAATTCTATATTATTGCCACAAGCCACAGAAATGTATGCTAAAATCCACAAAACAGCAAAACAATAGCCATCCTAAATATTATTTAAGAACTTTGATAGTTTTAGCTGATATTTACAGAGTTTTTCAAAGGGTTATGGTGGTTAAATTGCTGATTTTCTAAACATATGCCATGTCTATTTCAGACGCGTCACATCCATAACGGAATTTCGTCACATCCATAACGCTGACTTTTCCTTCCGAAACTCTGCATGAAATACAAAATATTTTAAACAAAGATTTTTTAATATTCACCTTGGACCCCTCTATCAAACGGATATCTCCATTTCGACATTAGGTTTATGATTTCACAGAGTTTGATAAAAATGTACAGTCACCCAAGAAAAGTGATACTTTTTCTGTCACATCCATAACGCATCTTTTATTGGCATTTTCTGGCATGCCCTAGATGTACTATGGGAATTGTTCTTGTTCTATCACTTCTCCAGTATGGTACAGCCTTAAAATATGCAACACCTGTTTAAATACTGGGAGACAATAAAACATGCACTGGGTCATTTGTTGCCATTTTGAGTTCAAGTGTCACGTCCATAACGCTGGAATTGCTCTTGACTGTGTGTATTGACCTTTTTTGTTTGTCTCAGTTTTAATGCAGCATTATCCTAAGCATTCAATTTGATACATTTCCTTTAAATAAAACATCTGGGTTGAGATGTACGTATATCCTTGTTTCCTCTTCTTTTTCATTTTTGCACAACACAATGGAGGCAGAAAACACCCATTGTTAAAAGTAACGTTTTACTTTTACTCAAAGTACATTTTAAATGATCTACTTTTTACTTTTACTTGAGTAGATTTTTTGTCTGGTAACTTTACTTGTACTTAAGTAAAATTTCATCAGAGTAACAGTACTTGTTCTTGAGTATAATATTTTAGTACTCTTTCCACCTCTGACCCATACATTCACCAAAAATAACGTCATCACCAATTTTTTTTTTGCATGGTAAATAGAGCTATCACAGGGCTACAATAAACAACCAAGTTTATTTAGTCAAGCCTTTTGATATTGAAGATAATAAGTGTTAAATGTGATTTTTAGCTTGCGTACCCTGATTGTAAAACAACCCTTAAATTAAGTTTGGTGTAAAATCAGGTTTCACTTTAGGATTGGAGACACTGCTACAGTGTACAACATTAAAACTGCTCTCAACTCACTGGCAGCCTACAGCACAATAAAGTGCACACACACTAACAAACCAGGAGCACAAACCTCACAATGTCGCCGTTTTGCAGTCCAACAGCCGCTCAAAAAGAAATAAATAAAGCCGTTTTGCCCCTCGACACTCACCTGAAACCTCCTCGTAGTACGAAGCCATATTTACAACTAAAACGAAAACACTTTCAATTTCATTTCGTCCTCAGAGTTCAGAAACCAGTTAGGTTTTGATATCGTCTGAATGGATTGAATAGCCTTTTTTTCTTTGAAAGAAAGTTATAACAGGTGTTATTACAGGTTTCAAACACACATGGTTATCTGAAGTATAGTTTACTTCGTTAAATAATTCTAAAATTGGTTTAAAAAGCACATTATTTATATAAAAAAACAATCCTAGGGCACTGGGTGGCACTGTAAATTGTTGCACAGTGCTGACATCTTGTGGCCAAAAGTATGCTAAAGACAATATGACAACTCTGAATGTATGGAGGACTTCAGGTGTCCTGGAAATATTCATCTCATCTCATCTCATCTCATTATCTCTAGCCGCTTTATCCTGTCCTACAGGGTCGCAGGCAAGCTGGAGCCTATCCCAGCTGACTACGGGTGAAAGGCGGGGTACACCCTGGACAAGTCGCCAGGTCATCACAGGGCTGACACATAGACACAGACAACCATTCACACTCACATTCACACCTACGGTCAATTTAGAGTCACCAGTTAACCTAACCTGCATGTCTTTGGACTGTGGGGGAAACCGGAGCACCCGGAGGAAACCCACGCGGACACGGGGAGAACATGCTAACGCCACACAGAAAGGCCCTCGCCGGCCACGGGGCTCGAACCCGGACCTTCTTGCTGTGAGGTGACAGCGCTAACCACTACACCACCGTGCCGACCTCCTGGAAATACTGTAGTAATAAAACATTATATAATATTAATTTATCACTAATTGTGCAATAATAAAAAAGGAATTATATAAAACTATAAATAAAAAAGTAGTCCATCAATAAATAGTTCAAATTAAAAAGAGATTTATAACATAAAACACTCGATAGGTACAACATACTTCATTTAAAAAATACTTTAATGAATTCATATATTAATAATGGAGGTTCAGTTTAATCATGGAAATGCAATTTAAAAAGATAAATAAATAACTGGATTCACAAACTGAATTAAGAATACAGATTTTAATCTGGGCAGCACGGTGGTGTAGTGGTCAGCACTGTTGCCTCACAGCAAGAAGGTTTTGGGTTCGAGCCCAGTAGCCAACAGGGGCCTTTCTGTGTGGAGTTTGCATGTTCTTCCTGTCTGTGTGGGTTTCCTCCGGGTGCTCCAGTTTCTCCAACAGTCCAAAGACATGCAGGTTAGGCTAATTGGTGGCTCTAAACTGACCGCAGGTGTGAATGTTAGTGTGAATGGTTGTTTGTCTCTGTGTGTCAGCCCTGCGATGATCTGGCGACTTGTCCAGGGTGTACCCCGCCTCTCGCCCATAGTCAGCTGGGATAGGCTCCAGCTTGCCCGTGACCAGGGGCGCAGATAGGATTTTTGAACTGGGGGGGACTGAGCTGTCAGCAAATGATTCCATTTTGTGTGTATATATGTGTGTGTGTGTGTGTGTGTGTGTGTGTGTGTGTATATATATATATATATATATATATATATATATATATATATATATATATATATATATATATATATATACACTACCATTCAAAAGTTTGGGGTCACTTTGAAATGTACTTATTTTTGAAAGAAAAGCACTGTTCTTTTCAATGAAGATCACTTTAAACTAATCAGAAATCCACTCTATACATTGCTAATGTGGTAAATGACTATTCTAGCTGCAAATGTCTGGTTTTTGGTGCAATATCTCCATAGGTGTATAGAGGCCCATTTCCAGCAACTCTCACTCCAGTGTTCTAATGGTACAATGTGTTTGCTCATTGCCTCAGAAGGCTAATGGATGATTAGAAAACCCTTGTACAATCATGTTAGCACAGCTGAAAACAGTTGAGCTCTTTAGAGAAGCTATAAAACTGACCTTCCTTTGAGCAGATTGAGTTTCTGGAGCATCACATTTGTGGGGTCGATTAAATGCTCAAAATGGCCAGAAAAATGTCTCGACTATATTTTCGATTCATTTTACAACTTATGGTGGGAAATAAAAGTGTGACTTTTCATGGAAAACACAAAATTGTCTGGGTGACCCCAAACTTTTGAACGGTAGTGTGCATACATGTTATTTCATCTCCCTCACTGCCATCACCAGGAACTACCTGCAGGCCAGGACAATGATAACATTTTAACATAGCTTATGGAAATCCAAAGTTTACACATTATCATCACGCACAGAAACTGCAAAACTAGTTTTAAAACCGCTAAGTTCCAACTGTTAAACATAGCGAGAGGCTGGGCTACGTGTGTGTGTGTAAGGTGTAAACCAGTGCATCCTGACTTTCTAACTATGCCTGTGTGTTGCGTGAGCAGCAGTCAGTCAACAACTCTTCGCAAAGTTTCCTTATGAAACAATATGCTCGCTGAAATTATGGCAGGGAACGCCAGATTAAACATTAAAACTGCCTTCTGAGCACTGTATCTACAGGCTACCACCGAAAGAAGGAGGCTACCAGAAAGGCATCTCTACTCCGTACGATTTTACTTTCACTACGACATTACTTTGAACAGACTATCAAAAAATTGCAAGGTGGTATGATAAAGTAAGGCACAGTTTACTTATAGCCGTTTTTTTTTGTTGAAAAAACAATGCAATCGTTTTCTGCCTTTTGGCACCCTTCATCATGCCATGTTGGGGTCCTGAACTAGGAGGGGCTGTCCCCGATATGCCTGTCAAACTTGTTGTGGATAACCATAGCAACCAAGCTCGAGCTCGCAACCCGTGCAGTCTGCACAGTTGCAACTATGTATGTACTGCTGTGCACCTCAATAAACCGAATGGTAATTAGTCTTTTGATTTTTCCGTGAGGTTTGCCTTATGCAAAGAAAGACAGCATAGACGTTTTTTCCTCCCTATAAGTGGGGGGGACCGAACGAGGTGAATTTAAATCTGGGTGGGACGAATCCCCCCCGTCCCCCCTCTATCTGCGCCCGTGCCCGTGACCCTGCACAGGATAAGCGGTTATGGATAATGGATGGATGGATTTTAACCTGGCATTTAAAAGGGCAATTCTCTTTTCCATTTGCATTTCCATTTTCCTTTTCCTATTACTGTCACTATTTGATTTGCTTAATCATAGGTCTGTGTCTAGAGTCTACTGAGGTCAGGGGCTTAGCCCACATGCTGTCTACATGGCCACCCGTCATACTCTGTTCTCTCTTAGCAGACCCTTTCCTTTGCAACCTTACTGAGAAGAGAAAGGCAGTCATGTCGTAACCAAATATTCAGTATTATTATATATACAGGACACTTTTTCGATGGAACAAAAACATGTATTCTATTCCCTTCTAGCGGGATTCATTCATTTGGTTTGATACCATGCAATATTGTTCACATATTGCTTATCCTATGTGTATTATGTCACTCTAGCCAATGGAAAATGAGTGTTGAATATGGTTTATGATATTGCATGGTTGTCAAGACAACATGACCTCACACGTCGAGCTGATGCGAATATCCAATAAGAAAGTTTTCTGCTGCGCATGCGCAAAACCATTTCTTTGTTTGCCAGGAAAGAGAAAGACACATTGAACACCTGAAAGGCTACCAAAACTTCATTAGATAGTCTTCATGCATATTAACAGGAGAAAAACATACCAACGGACATCGAAAAACTGGAAAAGGGACACGTCAGAGATGTAAAACTTCCATGCTAGTGAGCGACTGTGACAATTTATAAACAAACATGGCCGCTAGGTTTGGTTTGTTATTAAATATGGAAGATTTTGAGAGAATTTTGAAAGACAAGGACGCGCTGAACACCTGAAAGGAGTGTGTATGTATGTATGTCTCATCTCATTATCTCTAGCCACTTTATCCTGTTCTACAGGGTCGCAGGCAAGCTGGAGCCTATCCCAGCTGACTACAGGTGAAAGGCGGGGTACACCCTGGACAAGTCGCCAGGTCATCACAGGGCTGACACATAGACACAGACAACCATTCACACTCACATTCACACCTACGGTCAATTTAGAGTCACCAGTTAACCTAACCTGCATGTCTTTGGACTGTGGGGGAAACCGGAGCACCCGGAGGAAACCCACGTGGACATGGGGAGAACATGCAAACTCCGCACAGAAAGGCCCTTGCCGGCCACGGGGCTTGAACCCAGACCTTCTTACTGTGAGGCGACAGCGCTAACCACTACACCACTGTGCCGCCCATGTATGTATGTACGTATGTATGTATGTATGTATGTATGTATGTATGTATAATAACAATAATGGCTTTTTTCATGGTATATCAGATATATTCTATTCAGAAAGCATGATATTGAACTCGTCTTCGACTCAGAATGGAATATATCTGATATACCACTCAACGACAGCCAATATTATTTAAATAGTAAAGGAGTTCATCTGCCTTCTTGATTTATTTCTCACATAAGTTTTATCAAACTCATCTGATTAAAAATGCTCAAAATGTACAACCCCAAATCAGAAAAAGTTGAGACGGTATGAAAAATGCAAATGAGAAAAAAAGAAAAAGGAAGCAGTGATTCCTAAATTTACTTTGACAAACAGGATCCTGGATAGGAGAGACTCAGTGCTGTTTTAATGGCAAAGGGAGGGCGTACAAAGTATTCAGTGCGAGGGTGCCAATAATAGTGGCACATGTCTTTTTGTTGAAAATTATTATTTCTTGATGAGGGATTTGTTTTTCTCTGAATAAATTTATTTCAATTAAAGGTTGAATTTTTATCTTTTTTTTCAGTGTGGGACAAAGCATGTTCACCAAAAGGTGGATTTTTTTCCTAACCCTTTTTACTAATATTTAGGGGGGGGGGGCAATAATTGTGGAGAGGACTGTGGCTATCGGACTAATCTGCCTGATCGCAAATTATGATCGTAATCTCAAATGAAATATGGATTAACAACAATGTAGTTAAATAACACGGTACTTAGGCTAACCAGGGTAATAGGGTGCATCAGTTGCCCTCACTTTCATAAAATCTGATGCATTTTTGTTTGGGTGTTCCTTTTCACCAATAAAGACATCCTGTAAAATGTTTTGACCATATTCAAAAGTCTAATGGTGGCACCATGAGGTTCATTTTTTGCCAAAAAAACGCTTATTTTATGTTTTCGCGTAAGGTTTGAATCACAATGTTGGACTCCATTTATTGATTCCTTGTGAGCCAGAGATCATGTTAAGAACCTTTGCAAGGGATTGAGAAGCATTAATGTGATTCATAATACATTTGTATTGTTTAAAAGTAGTTGAACAATGATTCAATGAACAGCTAAAACTCAAACTGTGCTTGATAATATATTTAGAATATGTACTAAAAATGTGTATCTAAGATATTTGGTATACTTTATAAGGTGCCATAATGTTTCATGAAAAGTGATCGAAATTGTGTCATAAAAGTCATAAAATAGCAGCTTTTTCCATAACTTTGAGCTCCTGGTGCCACCATTAAACTTTTGAATTTTGTCAAAATATTTCACCCAGTGTGTTTTCTTACCAAAAGGAACATAAAAACAAAAATGCATCATGATCGGAGGAACTTTTCATTTTTAGGGGGCAACTGATGCACCCTACAGGGTAACCATAATGTCAACAAAAGTTTTTCCTCTCATTTCCTAATAAGCATTTGAAAACCCTGGAGAGATCAGGGAATGCAATCAGGGTGTGTGTGTGTGTGTGTGTGTGTGTGTGTGTGTGTGACAGTTGATGAGTAGTCCTGCAGAGCTAAGGGGCAGGGTGGGGGAGGGGCCAGGGGATTGCTGAGGATCAGATTCGAATGCCCAAATGGTCAAACTCGTTGACAGTAATATTAATCTACACCATGGCTGCACCATTCAAAATGGGATGTAACCTTTGGCTGGCAGGACAGGTTCAATGCTAAAGGAAAAAAATATCCATAGCTTCAGCCAAATAGCCCTATGCACACCCCTGCTTAGACATTTAGCTTTTCCTTTTTGCCTTACCATTTAGCCTTTCTGTGACAATTTGGGATGTATAGTCATGTATGGACGTAACAAGCTGTCTGGGTAGAAAGCTGCACTGACTCCATACCCTCCTCCATACCCTCACCTGCTGTATTTTCCAACACTATTTTATCTGTGCATTTTACCATCAGCAAGGTTTCTTGCCAGGCTGTGTGCCAAAGTTGAAGGTCTCTCCACCGGTGCATCACTCTCTTAGGTTCTGCGCTCCACTTCACTGGCAAGGTCCTTGAAAATACTTGATATATCAGTGTTGGATATTTTAAGAGAGTGAAAGCTAAGGCATGATGCCCTGGTGCAAACACATGCACTTATTTTCCTAAAAGGGTCTTCTTGGCACCAAAAACAGTGTTGGAAAAGATAGCAGGCTCGGGTACGAGACTCAACCACCGCTTCAAAGCCCACTGCTTTTTTCTTTATATATGTTGCCTCTGGGTGATATTATTCGTAAGCAATAATATTAGTTTCCACTGTTATGCTGATGACACACAGTTGTATGTTTCTGCAAAACCAAATAAGAGACACCAGCTTAAGAGAACTGAGGAATGTGTAAAGGACATTAGACACTGGATGCTTATGAACTTCATTCTGCTTAACTCTGACAAGACAGAAGCACTTGTACTAGGACCACATGCAGCTAGAAGTAGGGTTTCTGATTACACAGTGACTCTGGATGGTCTTTCTGTTTCTTCATGTGCAGCAATAAAAGATCTCAGTGTGATCATTGACCCCAGTCTTTCATTTGAGACTCATATTGATAACGTTACCTGGATAGCTTTCTTTCATCTCAGAAATATTGCTAAGATAAGAAATATAATGTCACTACATGATGCAGAAAAATTAGTTCTTGCTTTTGTTACCTCTAGGTTAGATTATTGTAATGCCTTACTGTCTGGATGTTCCAATAAATGCATAAACAAGCTAGAGTTAGTTCAAAATGCAGCAGCAAGAGTCCTTACTAGAACTAGACCATCACACCTGCCCACATCACCCCTGTCTTATCCACACTACATTGGCTCCCAATCAAATTTAGTTTTGATTATAAAATACTACTATTGACCTTTAAAGCACCGAATGGTCTCGCACCACAGTACCTGAGTGAACTTCTGGTCCTTTATGACCCACTATGCCTACTTAGATCAAAAGGTGCAGGCTATCTGCTGGTACCTCATATAGTGAAGGCAGAGGGGCAGAGCCTTTTCTTTCAAAGCCCCACAGTTATGGAACAGCCTTCCAAGTAGTGTTTGGGACTCAGACACAGTCTCAGTGTTTAAGTCTAGGCTGAAAACATATCTGTTTAGTCAAGCCTTTTGTTATTAGTTTTTTATTAGGAGTAGATCTGGAGGGTCCTCAGACATAGAGTGTTTGGTAAACTGGGATGTATGGATGCTGTTGTCCCCCTCACTTGCTCACTTGAGTTTGTTGATGGTGTAGTGGCTGGTTGCTTTATGTCCTGGGACTCCCTCATGCCTGTGCTACCTTCTGGCTCTCCTCTTTTAGTTATGCTGTCATAGTTAGTGTTGCCAGAGTCCCTGCTTGCACTCAGCGCAAAATGTATACTGTTCTTACTCATCAGGTGACATTTGGGCATACTTAACAACCTGTGTTTTCTCTCTCTCCCTTCTGCCCCACTCTGTCTGTCCCTCTGAGTTACCTGTTGATCCTGAGATCGAGATTCTGACCTCTTCTGCTCCCCAGACCTGCCTGATCCATCCTGATGCTTTATGTCTGGCTGGAGTCTCATCACATTGCTCCTGTGGAGGACGGCTCCATATGGACAGTCAAAAGTCGCACTTGGAAGATGCTCTGGACACTTACAGTAATACATTTATGTCTGAGGACTACAGTTAACTTGCTAAATCTAGGACTGCAGTTGTCATGAACAGTTTTGCGCTCAAGTTTCCATCAATGAACAGTTGATAACTTCAACAAAACAGACTTCATGTTAAAACTATAATGAAGTTCCTGGTTGCACAGTTATACTTTGTGATTATATAGGACACAGTTATAGAAGCGAGTTATTGATAATCACGTTGTCTGTTATCACCCAAATGAGGATGGGTTCCCTTTTGAGTCTGGTTCCTCCTGAGGTTTCTTCTGAAATCTCTGAGTACTATGCCAACACCTCGTATTGATAAATTCTTTGTAGCTTTTTCAGCTGAAGATGTTATCATAACCCATCCTTTTTTCATGTCGTGAAGTTTAATGGTTATATCATCGTGATAGACCTGATGTTCTTGGAGACAAATGATGGCAATGTTCTGTTCCTGAGCTAGAGCAGTCAATTCTCCCTATTGTCCGGAAATATCACATAAATATTCAACATACATTCAAGCTGCACGTAACTGAGTAAAGGCAAGACCTGCCTGCTTTGCAGTGTTGGGCAATCATGTACATAAACACTGCTGTTTTTCTGTACACTGTCAGAAATAGGAGTATAGTAGGAATACATTTCTGTCCCCCAAGGTGCAATCTACACTAATGTACCCCCTCGGGTTTATTATTGGACCTCAAGGTGTTCCTTTTTAGGCCCAAAAAGGTACATATAAGTTCCCAAGCAGGATATAAAAAGTACAAAAAAGTACGTTAGAGGGTACTGCCCCAGTGACAAGCCATTGTACGCTTAAAGGTACAATAATGTACTTTAATTTCTGAGAGTGTAGAGTTCTTGATGCAAATGAATCATGCTGTCTGATGCTCACAGCTGCATTGTCTACTGAGAGGCAACACAGTTGCATCATGGAATGTTATTGTCTTGCAAGGTGGGATTAATCTTCTGGAAAATGAGCTCTACTGTGCCAGGTTCCAGTTGTGGTGCAGATACTGTACTAAGGAACTAAAAGACCACTTTGCTCACGTTAAACACATGCACAGCATCAACTTTTCATTTCCTGCTTTGAGAAAAGAATCAACCCATTATTTTAGGTAAAATCAAACAAATATTGTAAAGTCAGTTTACGTATTTCAAAAACATGGATAGAATAAAAAAGAAAATAGAAAAGAATGTTGTTCAGTGGATATCAGGATGTAAAGGCAATTCCTTCCAACATGCCTCATCTTCACAGTAGCGAACTGTTACTATTAGAGCTGGGACTTGAGCTCAGCCAAAACTTAGCCAGACACCAAAAAAGCAACAGGGCAAAGGATTTTGCAAGGGATTAGCGGCAGGCTGCCAGGTCGCTCCGTTGTGTGTAGCTGTCAATGTTGATTTTAAAAGTAACAAAGTAAATTACATCAGGAAATGAATACTTAAAATCCGAGTGAAAAATACTGTAGCGAGCGTGCAACATGGAAGAAGAGTCTGGAGACAGAAATCTTAGTGTGGCAGCGGGGGCGTGGTCAAGCGCCGCTCTGTGACAGGAGGGCGGAGTCGGGGAAGGTAAGTGGCAGAATCGCGACACCTGAGGGTAATTAACCTGTGTTTTGTGTGTGTTTTCCCCAGTAAACCGCGCCCTACTTAAGGAGGGAAAGGGAGAGCGGAAGGGAGTTTTCTTCCCAAGCAGAGACGACGGTGTGTGTGCGTGCGTGTCTCTGACTGTCGGTTTATATTGTTAGACTGAAAAGTTCGGCAATAAAGCCTTCTGTAAACCTTGATCTCTGTCCTGCCATCCTCTGTGCTCCACCCACACGCTATTCACGCTACAGTGGTGCCGAAACCCGGGAAGGTGGAGCATCAGTCCTGCAGCCCCATGGAATCCTCCCCGTTCGCGGACTTGGTCCACGCCCTCGCCACGGCTCAGCAGAGCCAGCACCAGGCACTCGTCACGCTCCGGAAGGAGCAGGAGCGCCGCTTAGAAGCCCTGGTGCTGGCTCAGCAGGAAGATTGAGAGGCGTTCCGGCGTCTCCTCGCGTCGGCGGGGTCCACCAGCGCCCCGGCTGCGGGCCTGTCTCCCCTCACCTTAACTAAGATGGGCCCGCAGGACGACCCTGAGGCTTTCATCATGTTGTTCGAGCAGGTCGCCGAAGCCTCGGGGTGGCCGATGGAGCAGCGCGCGGCACGCCTCCTCCCCCTCCTGACGGGAGAGGCGCAGCTGGCCGCACTACAGCTCCCTGCCGATCACCGGCTGGCCTACGCCGACCTTCGCCGGGCTGTCCTCCAGCGCGTGGGGCACACGCCGGAGCAGCAGCGCCAGCGCTTCCGCGCGCTGCGGATGGAGGAAGTCGGCAGCCCGTTCGCGTTCAGCCAGCAGCTCTGGGACGCCTGCTGGCGGTGGCTGAGGGCCGAAGATTGCGACGCTGAGGGAATCATCGACCAGGTAGCGCTGGAACAGTTCATCACCCGCTTACCAGCCGGAACCACGGAGTGGGTCCAGTGCCACCGCCCGGCGTCGCTGGATCAGGCCGTAGGACTGGCGGAGGATCATCTGGCGGCTGTTCCGGCGGCAGGACAACCAACGACATCGTCTTCTCTCTCCTTTCCTCTCTCTCTTTCTCCCCCCCTCCTCCCGTGTCCCGTCCTCGCCCCATTCCCCCACCACGGAGGCGGGGGCCGGCTCCACCCCAGCCGGCCCGCCGCACCCGTGGTGCCCTCCCGTTTCATCCTTCTGTGTCTGTCTCTCCCCCCCCTCAGGTGAGTGAGCCTCAGAACACAGCTGCAGAGGGAAGGCCCGGGCCGGTTTGCTGGCGCTGCGGGGAACCGGGCCACCTGCAGCAACAGTGTGCAGCGATGGAGGTGGGGGTGGTGGTGCGGATCCCCGACGCGCCAGAGGCTGCCCTCAATCGGGCCGGAGCGTATCGCATACCGGTAAGTGTACAAGGGGCTACATATCAGGCGTTGGTGGATTCAGGCTGCAATCAGACCTCGATCTGCCAAAGCCTGGTGCAAGACGAGGCATTGGGGGGAGCACAAGGGGTGAAGGTGTTGTGTGTGCACGGGGATATTCACAGCTACCCGTTGGTGTCGGTCCACATACATTTCAGAGGGGAAAAATCAATAGTGAAGGCGGCGGTTAATCCTCGCCTTACCCACTCTTTGATCTTGGGGACTGATTGGCTGGGATTTCGGGGTTTGATGGCACGCCTAGTAAAGAGTGGGTCCTGCCGGTTGATAGGGGAGGGCCCCGGTGTCGCTTTGGGTGGAGCTGCGGTCGCAGAGCCGTCTACGTCATCTCCGCGACAGAGTGAGGAGCCCCCGGCCCCTCCTCTTTCTATTGGGGAATCCCTTGCGGATTTCCCACTGGAACAATCGCGAGACGAGACTCTGCGACACGCATTTGACCAAGTGAGAGTAATCGATGGTCAAATCCTCCAGCCGAACGCCACCCCGTCCTTCCCCTATTTTTCTATTTTGAAGGATAGGTTATACCGAGTGACGCAGGACACTCAGACGAAAGAGCGTGTCACCCAGTTGTTAATTCCAAAGAGCCGCCGGGAATTGGTATTCCAGGTGGCTCACTTTAATCCCATGGCTGGACACCTCGGGCAGGATAAGACACTCGCCCGGATAATGGCCCGATTCTATTGGCCGGGGATTCGCGGCGATGTCCGTAAGTGGTGTACGGCGTGCCGCGAATGCCAGTTAGTAAATCCAGCGGCCATTCCAAAAGCGCCCTTGCGCCCCCTACCATTAATCGAGACCCCGTTCGAAAGAATTGGGATGGATCTCGTCGGGCCATTAGACCGGTCAACACGAGGGTACCGCTTTATATTGGTTCTGGTGGACTATGCAACGCGATACCCGGAAGCGGTGCCTCTTCGCAATATCTCAGCACGCAGTATTGCAGAGGCCCTCTTCCATGTCATCTCCCGGGTTGGAATCCCGAAAGAGATTCTGACTGACCAAGGCACCTCGTTTATGTCATGAACACTGAGCGAACTGTATGGGCTACTGGGTATTAAGCTGATCCGCACCAGCGTTTATCACCCACAGATGGATGGTTTAGTTGAACGGTTCAATCTCACCCTCAAGAATATTATCAAAAAATTCATAAGTGAGGACGCACGTAACTGGGATAAGTGGCTCGAACCCTTGCTGTTTGCAGTGCAAGAGGTCCCCCAAGCCTCCACGGGGTTCTCCCCGTTTGAATTATTATATGGGCGTAAGCCGCGTGGCATCTTAGATGTACTGCGGGAAAATTGGGAGGAGGGACCTTCACAGAGCAAAAACGAGATTCAGTATGTTATGGATCTGCGCGCAAAACTCCACACGCTCACCCACCTAACTCAGGAGAATTTGCGGCAGGCCCAGGAACGGCAAACCCGCCTGTACAACAAGGGCACGCGCCTTAGAGAGTTCACTCCGGGAGATAAGGTACTCGTCCTGTTGCCCACGTCGAGCTCCAAATTAATCGCCAAGTGGCAAGGACCCTTTGAGGTCACACGGCGAGTCGGGGACGTCGACTATGAGGTTAGGCAAACGGACAGGGAGGGGGCACTACAGATCTACCACCTCAATCTGCTAAAACTCTGGAACGAGGAGGTCCCCGTGGCATTGGTGTCGGTAGTTCCAGAGAAGGCGGAGCTGGGGCCGGAGGTCCAAAAAGGGACATTGGCATCTCGTACCTCTCCAGTCCCCTGTGGAGACCACCTCTCCCCGACCCAACTCACGGAGGTCGCCCAGTTGCAGGCCGAGTTTTCGGATGTGTTCTCGCCCCTGCCCGGTCGCACTAACCTCATAGAACACCACATAGAGACACCCCCGGGGGTGGTAGTGCGCAGCCGTCCTTATAGATTACCTGAACACAAAAAAAAGGTGGTTCGGGAAGAACTTCAGGCCATGCTCGAAATGGGCATCGTCGAGGAGTCCCACAGTGACTGGAGCAGCCCGGTGGTCTTGGTTCCTAAGGCCGACGGCTCGGTCCGGTTCTGTGTGGACTATAGAAAAGTCAACGCGGTGTCTAAATTCGACGCGTACCCAATGCCTCGTATTGATGAGCTGCTCGATCGACTAGGCACGGCTCGCTTTTACTCGACACTGGATTTGACGAAGGGATATTGGCAGATCCCCTTGACTCCATTATCCCGGGAAAAAACGGCCTTTTCCACACCGTTTGGCTTACACCAGTTCGTCACACTTCCGTTTGGGCTGTTTGGGGCGCCCGCTACGTTTCAGCGGCTGATGGACCGGGTCCTCCGGCCCTACGCCACCTACGCGGCCGCTTACCTAGACGACATCATTATTTATAGTAATGACTGGCAGCGGCACCTGCAACACCTGAGGGCCGTCCTTAGGTCGCTGAGGTGGGCGGGGCTCACTGCCAACCCGAAGAAGTGTGCGATTGGGCGGGTGGAAGTACGGTATCTGGGCTTCCACTTGGGTAACGGGCAGGTGCGTCCCCAAATTAATAAGACAGCAGCGATTGCGGCCTGCCCGAGGCCCAAGACCAAAAAGGGGGTGAGACAGTTCCTGGGGCTGGCTGGCTATTATCGTAGGTTTATACCTAATTATTCGGACGTCACCAGCCCGCTGACTGACCTCACTAAAAAGGGGGCGCCAGATCCGGTCCAGTGGACGGAGCAGTGCCAGCGGGCTTTCTCTGAGGTAAAGGCTGCACTGTGTGGGGGGCCACTTTTGCACTCCCCTGACTTCTCTCTCCCTTTTTTGTTGCAGACGGATGTGTCGGACAGAGGGCTGGGAGCCGTTTTGTCCCAGCAGGTGGAGGGAGAGGATCGCCCCGTCCTATACATCAGCCGAAAGCTGTCAGTGCGGGAGGGGCGCTACAGCACCATTGAGAAAGAGTGCCTGGCAATCAAGTGGGCGGTCCTCGCCCTCCGTTACTACCTGCTGGGGCGCTCTTTCACCCTCTGTTCGGACCACGTGCCCCTCCAGTGGCTCCACCGCATGAAGGATGCCAACGCGCGGATCACCCGTTGGTATCTGGCACTCCAACCCTTCAACTTCAAGGTGGTCCACAGGCCGGGGGCGCAGATGGTCGTGGCGGACTTCCTCTCCCGTCAAGGGGGGGGGGGGGGGGAGTCGGCTGCGGGCCGGACGGGCGCCCAGCCTGAGTTGGGCGGTGGGGGTATGTGGCAGCGGGGGCGTGGTCAAGCGCCGCTCTGTGACAGGAGGGCGGAGTCGGGGAAGGTAAGTGGCAGAATCGTGACACCTGAGGGTAATTAACCTGTGTTTTGTGTGTGTTTTCCCCAGTTAACCGCGCCCTACTTAAGGAGGGAAAGGGAGAGCGGAAGGGAGTTTTCTTCCCGAGCAGAGACGACGGTGTGTGTGCGTGCGTGTCTCTGACTGTCGGTTTATATTGTTAGACTGAAAAATTCGGCAATAAAGCCTTCTGTAAACCTTGATCTCTGTCCTGCCGTCCTCTGTGCTCCACCCACACGCTATTCACGCTGCACTTAGTTTCTTGATCATTAGGTGACTCATTTTAGATTTTTCGGATCACGGATCCGCCGATGGCAGTTAAATACTACCACTAGAAAAATAAAAAGTCTGTGCTTATTTTTATTTTTATTTTAACCGCCGAAATGTACAAAAAGAAATATAAAAAAAAGTCACATATTTTTCTTGTAACAGCACTGTATCCCTGGTACTAGGTCATATTTCTTTAAGTAAAAAGTATTAGAATCGCAAATACAAACGACAATGTGTGTTGTATATATCCACTTCAGCCGAGTCCGAAAACGAAACTATTTACGACATTGAGTATTCACTTGAATGTTTTTATGGTATTTACGACCACTTTACGACAGTGTCAACCTCGTGCTGACCATGGCTGATGCTGACAGCATGGATTCCGAGTCATCGCCTCAACTGTACGTAAGCATAAAGTGTGGTAAAGAAAAGTCTTTTCACTGTCTCACTAACGAAAACGTGGGCGATTTCGTCTCTCAAGCGTTGAAAGTAAACAATGAAAAGATCAAAATGATCTTTAGTTCTCAGAAAGAAGGTGGTGATGTAACGAGCGCGATGCCGAATATGCCTGCCATAATGTTAGTTCACGATTTTGGCTGCAAGTATCTGACTGTGGAATTAGAAGAGGATGGTGCTGCAGAGAGTCCTATCGAATCAAGTAGCATGAACGTATCAGCCTTCAATGTGCATATATATATATGTGTGTGTGTGTGTGTAAAGTGTGTCTCTTGAATTTAAATTATTTTATCATAATTCGACATTGAAATTTTGCCATGCAAAAAAAAAAATTGGACAAGGACACTTATTTTTATTTCGACCAACATCATCAAAAATATGTTGAAAAAATCCGTGAACCTAAAGATAAAAAATGGGTGGCCTTAGCCTGTGCTACTTGCTCTCGATAGCACTGGCTTGACTGCTTTATTAGCATTCGCTAACACTACTGATGAACGCTACACCGGTTGGAAGGTGACTTCACTGCTGCACTGACGGCGCCGACTCGCAGTTAAGCTAGCGTTGGCCTTCAAGAAGGCCTAGGGCGATAAATTTTTGGTCCCTCCTGCTAGAAATCAAAATCTGATTGGTTAATTCATCTGTCACTTTCTATATAAACATACACTGCCATGGCCTTCTGTCCCAGCAATGAAGTCCTAACCAATGAGTGAGCCAGCTCTAAACTCTTCTCAGCCTAGAGACAACAAACAAAAAAATCTCATTGGTTAACTCAATTTTAATGTTTTCAGGACAGTAACCCTTTCATTTCTGAAGCAAATTTGATAGAAAATAAAGCCAAATCAGAATCAGAAAAGAATAATCATCATGAAATTATAAAAGAATGAAAGAAATTAAAGGAGGAAAGAAATTAAATATACCATTTGAAATGCTGATATGTTTGGGCCTTCTCTGAAGGCCTAGAAGACCCTGACGGTTCCCTTCTGTATATTCATTACCGTTGTTTTGAAATGTGGGGCCGCTGCTTTATTTAGAATACAGAAGGTCTTGATCTTTGCATATTTGAACTCCTGTGCAGTAGCTGAAACTTTAAAGCATTCTTTTATAAGTGGCCCCAGATGATCTGTGACAGCCAGTGGTATATAAGTACGATGATTAGCCAGCATCACAGACATTTTTAAAATTCTTTCCTCTTTGTCTACAAGATACAGTTATATTGATGCTAGATTTTGAATGATTTGATGGTATGATATGATGAATTTAGGTAACTGATTATGCCAATTCCAGAAAGGGAAAACTCTATTTAGGAAATGAGCTTATCTAAATACAGTAGTATAGCGTCATTACCCTCTACTACAAAACCATAACACCACTGTGCATTACCAACCTTCACTTTTTGGGCAGTCAGTGCCCGAGCAGAAGGAATTGGCACTGAGTGCTGCTGGATTCCACTGCTGGATTACAGTGCCTTCCGTTTATCCTGATGGCCTTCACTGTTTATGTGCCGAGTAACATCTGGCATCCCCTGACGACAGCAAGCATTTTGTACCCTACACACAGAGCACCAATAATGTGTACATAGTGTCCCTTTTGTTATGAATGGACATTTTTGTGACCATTCATTTGGCTTTGGACTTCTTCCCCTGAGGGCTGATCTATCTCCCTCTGTTCTAACGTCTCAGGAGTTTCTGTCAGTGGTAGATTTTTTCAGGTTCTTCCTCTTGTGTCTTTTCCTGCCGCTGATCTGCTTTCTCAGGGTCACAGGACTTCTTGGGGGGCTGGTTAGCCACCCACACTGAGATACAAGTCCTTTTCTTCCAGCAGCTGTCCCTGACACTTTAGAAAACATCTTAAACAGACAGCTCAAATTTATTTATCAACAACAAGTAAATTACAAACTGATTTGTAATTGTGCAGTCCCAGTCAAAAGTCTGGACATGCATAATTTTTTAATCAAAATTAATAAGTCTATATTTATATATATATATATATATATATATATATATATATATATATATATATATATATATATATATATATAAAAGATAATTTGAGCAGAGCTGTCATTGACAGCTGTGATCTGTTTCTTTACAAGACAACAATTAGCAGCTCACATTAACTACTAGGTATGTCTAGATATTTGACTGGTACTGGATGTTTTATCATGTTTTAAAGCATAAGAAGAAGCCTTTATTTATCACATGGACACTCAAGCACAGCGAAATTTCTCCTCTGTGTTTAAAGGTACACTGCCTTTCAGATTTTTCAAGCGCAGGTCATAAAAAGAATTTTCCCTGACACCCAATTATTTTTGTTTAGTGGACCGAAAGCTACTAAATCCAAATCACAGACTTCCAATTTTATTAGTTTTTTTTCTAATAGAACAATTAATGTATTTAGGGCCATGTGGCCCAAAATTCTCCACTATTTTTTCCTGCTTCACCATGACCCAATTCAAGATACTACGTCATGCATCACGTGGTGGGCTTTCCCTGTTTGCGCAAGGCACTGTGGGATACAAATTTGAAACCGGAGAGAAAAATGGAGAACGTGAGTGTGTGAATGAAACGTGAAAGACCGACTACAGTAACGGAAAGTGAGAAGAAAAGACATATTATGCTGTGAAGGAAAGGAAACGCAGGACCAAACTAATACATATCTGCGGTCAGCAAGCACCTTGGTGTGATCAGCTGTTCGTTTAGCGACAGAATGATGTAATTGTCAGTGCATGGTCAAGGTAAACCTACACATGTGCACACGAACTTCCTCTGTCTACTTGACTGCGTGAAGCGAGCGATTTCATGCACATTATTTGCTTTAATCCCTTCAAATTAAGCAACTTCCCAGCCACAGAGTGGCCTGATATTTTGTGAGCTATTATAGAAATAAACATATAAATAATAAACAGTGACCAAATTTCAGAGGGAATTAAATTTCACAGATTTTATGAAATCAAAAGGCAGTCTCGCTTTAACCCATCTGAAGCAGCAAGCATACACAAGTGAGCACTGAGCACATACACTACATACATACCCAGAGCAGTGGGCAGCTTTGCTACAGCACCCAGGAATAGGGTGCATCAGTTGCCCTCACTTTCATAAAATCTGATGCATTTTTGTTTGGGTGTTCCTTTTCACCAATAAAGACATCCTGTAAAATGTTTTGACCATATTCAAAAGCCTAATGGTGGCACCATGAGGTTCATTTTTTGCCAAAAAACGCTTATTTTATGTTTTCGCGTAAGGTTTGAATCACAATGTTGGACTCCATTTATTGATTTCTTGTGATCCAGAGATCATGTTAAGAACCTTTGCAAGGGATCGAGAAGCATTAATGTGATTCATAATACATTTGTATTGTTTAAAAGTAGTTGAACAATGATTCAATGAACAGCTAAAACTCAAACTGTGCTTGATAATCTCATCTCATCTCATTATCTCTAGCCGCTTTATCCTTCTAGAGGGTCGCAGGCAAGCTGGAGCCTATCCCAGCTGACTACGGGCGAAAGGCGGGGTACACCCTGGACAAGTCGCCAGGTCATCACAGGGCTGACACATAGACACAGACAACCATTCACACCTACGGTCAATTTAGAGTCACCAGTTAACCTAACCTGCATGTCTTTGGACTGTGGGGGAAACCGGAGCACCCGGAGGAAACCCACGCGGACACGGGGAGAACATGCAAACTCCACACAGAAAGGCCCTCGCCGGCCCCGGGGCTCGAACCCAGGACCTTCTTGCTGTGAGGCGACAGCGCTAACCACTACACCACCGTGCCGCCCGTGCTTGATAATATATTTAGAATATGTACTAAAAATGTGTATCTAAGATATTTGGTATACTCTATAAGGTGCCATAATGTTTCATGAAAAGTGATCGAAATTTTGTCATAAAAGTCATAAAATAGCAGCTTTTTCCAAAACTTTGAGCTCCTGGTGCCACCATTAAACTTTTGAATTTTGTCAACATATTTCACCCAGTGTGTTTTCTTACCAAAATGAACATAAAAACAAAAATGCATCATGATCAGAGGAACTTTTCATTTTTAGGGGGCAACTGATGCACCAGGAAGCAGTTGGGGGTTAGGTGGCTTGCTCAAGGGCTTCAGCCATGATACAGAAGGAGGGGAAAGCGCTGTTCATTCACTCAACTCCCTTCATATTTTTTCCTGCCAGTCCCAGGAATCAAACCAACAACCCTTTGGGCCCAAGGCTGCTTCTCTAACCTTCAGGCCATGGCTGCTCCGTTAAAGGGTTTAAATAAGTGCTGCAATAACTTTGCTAACCTTGCTCTACATAGGCCAGCTCTATAACTACACCGACAGATCCTGAGTAATATTTGACGAATTTATAAAACTAGGCTAATGAAAATTGCATTTATCTTCTTGTATTTGTTCCCTCAGCCTTGCTTCACACATGCTGAGTATATTAGCTGCTCAACCACAAAATCATTTACATATGAAAAACCAAAGATCAAACTATAGCATGTGAAAAGACATGTGTGGAATGAGAGTATGAGGTCTGTGGTCATGAGTCGCACGTTCAGTGTGTACCAGTTGGCAGCCCTTTTCTGAACACATGCTCCTGCAGTGTGTTGTAGCCCAGCTGCAGGACAGTGAAATATGCAGGCTGGTTTAGTTTACCATTTCTTCAGATGTGCCATTTGTTGTGTTTGCTGAATTCTTTGCAGTATGGGCAATAAAGTCCGCCATCATCCGCCATCTGTGTAAGCTACCCTGACCCAAGAGACACACAAAGCAGGGAGGTTGTGCTTGATTTCACCAGAAGGTGGCACTGTATCTTTTAATTGTAATTGCAAGAAGATTATGCGTGCACAATAAATTTGGAGGATCTAATGTTATTGTCCAGGCTAAAAGATGGAGTAGGAGGGTTTTTTTTAAGAGCTTTGGGTGTCGGCATCTGCTCTGTTGGATGTGTACCATTGTCAGCAGTGTGGCTCGTAGGGGCTTGTAGGGGCTTTTTGCGATGACAGTAAGACTCATGAGTGATGCACGATCGTTGTATGAGTGACTTGCCTCAGAAATACTACACAAGTATCCACACTTGCTATTTGTGCAGCGCACAAGACAGAAGTACATCTCACTTTCTACCCCTATGTGTGGTGTGCACGGAACGCACAAGACCTGCACACAGCGCACGCGACCTGCATGCGACACGAGGGGCAAGACTCTGGGTATATATATTGGGGAGGAACCAAGGAACCGATCGTGTAGCGTGTAGCATTGTAGAAAGGAAGAAGACCACCTCATTTGCTGTTTTTATTTGAGTATATGTTTAATTTACCATGCAAACGTCAAATAATAAAACAAGTATAAGGGAATAATGCATTTTATTACACTGTAAAAAATCCCAACAAAATAGCCCAACAGTTTGGGCACTGAAACACACTTTGACTCTGAGCTGCTGTCCTGCTCCTACTCCTGCTGAGTGGTGGAACGGGGTGTCGGGATGTCCTTGTCCTCATCACTGAGCATGGCACAATGGCCTGACAGCGATGATGGGATTGCAATGTCCTCACTTCTGGGCGTCGTTAGCTGAAACATACATGAAAATCAGCATATATAATATTAATTACATAAGCATATAGATACTGAAATTAATGTTTAAAGCATGTGTATTTACCTGTGAAAATCCCTCTGGTGGGGTGCTGTGCCTTCTGCTGGCTTGAAGGCATGCTTCTCCCTGTCCGTGCAGGGCTCACCAGTGCTACTACCATCATCATCATCATCAAATTCTTCCTCCTCCTCCCCCTCTGCTGTTTCAGGCTGGGTTACTTCACTTTTACTCTCTTCTTCTTGGGTCCCATTTTCTAAACTTTAAACTGAAAATTTTCCCACAAAATATCCAATGTTCTTCAGCCAAAAGACAGATGCAGAATGCTGCAGACACGCTGGTTTTATACCCACTCCTGGCTTGCATCACACGCAAGTTATGAGTGATTGTAACGTGCTAATCACATGCGTCACACACGCTTCACAAATGCGGCCTAAACTCATAGTGCAGGAAACTGGTAAAATGCAAGTCTCACACTCTCCACACTCACTGAACACGCACTGATCACATGCATCAGATATATACTTTCCACGGGCGAATGGCGCAATTTTCCCCACACCTCGAGGAAGTCAGGTGTGCAACCTGTACTTGACAAGTACTTTGCTTGTACTCCTCCTCCAAACTTTCCCCCTTGCTCACCGTGACCCTGCGGTACGGCTGCGAGCTACCAAACCCTGCGACCCGTGCGTGTCCAAAGCACTTATGGTGGGTTGTGAGTGAGGCTTTAGGAGTAAAATTAGCTCATGCTTAAAGTCATTAAAATTCTGTAAAGCTGCTTTGCGACAATGTCTATTGTTAAAAGCGTTATAAAAATAAACTTGACTTGACCTGAAACTTGACTTGAGATATCACACCACACCTTCAGAGGTCTTGACTCCACAAGTCCCTGCCTTGACAGGTCAGACGTGTTTTGGCAACATAACAGGAATCTATACAATATTAGGCAGGTGGTTTTAACGTTATAGCTGCTCAGTGTAAAAATCTCCTTGAGCCTTTTCAATGTAATCTTTACACTTTGGCCCAATGAAATCCTTTGTCGTATGAATGCATTTTGTGCTATAAAACGCATCATTTGTGTTGCCATTGCTGTGCAGCCAGCAAAGGGGGCATCCAAACCAGAGACTGCTTCTCGAAGAAGGTCAAAGGCAGTGGACATTTAAATGGTATTTGTTCTTGGAGCTTAAACATTTCCATCAGAAGTGCAAATAGTGTGGAAACCAGCTAATTTGGTGGTTAAACATGAGGAGCATGCATTGTGGTGGGAAAAGCACTCAAAGCTGAGGACTTAAACCCCGATAGGGCAGAAAATAGCCTGATGGAATGAAAAAGGAGTTAACAATTTAGCCAACATCATTTCAACACATTAGCAGTGGTTAGCCACAGAACAGTCATGGGATAATCAGAGAAGATCAGAGAATTAAACTGCTTGATGGTGGTGGAAAAGTTAAGCTAACCCAATTTTAGTTATAGTTATACATGTTATGTACCTATGTACGGTAATGTTCCATCAAGTCTGAGTATCACAGATTTCTAAGAACTTGTCACCTTGATTACACAGTATCAAACGTGTCACCTTCAGACTTCATAAAACATTATCTATCTATCTATCTATCTATCTATCTATCTATCTATCTATCTATCTATCTATCTATCTATCTATCTATCTATCTATCTATCTATCTATCTATCTTATATGGGTGCATCAGTTGCCCCCTAAAAATGAAAAGTTCCTCCGATCATGATGCATTTTTGTTTTTATGTTCCTTTTGGTAAGAAAACACACTGGGTGAAACATTTTGACAAAATTCAAAAGTTTAATGGTGGCACCAGGAGCTCAAAGTTATGGAAAAAGCTGCTATTTTATGACTTTTATGACAAAATTTCAATCACTTTTCATGAAACATTATGGCACCTTATAGAGTATACCAAATATCTTAGATACACATTTTTAGTACATATTCTAAATATATTATCAAGCACAGTTTGAGTTTTAGCTGTTCATTGAATCATTGTTCAACTACTTTTAAACAATACAAATGTATTATGAATCACATTAATGCTTCTCGATCCCTTGCAAAGGTTCTTAACATGATCTCTGGGTCACAAGAAATCAATAAATGGAGTCCAACATTGTGATTCAAACCTTACGCGAAAACATAAAATAAGCGTTTTTTGGCAAAAAATGAACCTTATGGTGCCACCATTAGACCTTTGAATATGGTCAAAACATTTTACAGGATGTCTTTATTGGTGAAAAGGAACACCCAAACAAAAATGCATCAGATTTTATGAAAGTGAGGGCAACTGATGCACCCTAATATATATATATATATGATATGCCATGGTTGCATGAAGATATGAAATTTATTTTCGAGTGTTGAGCATATTCATGAGTGAGCAAAACGAACAAGTGAAAATATTTTCAACACAAGAAGATAAACTTCATATCTTTGCACCAACATGTAATCTTCTTTATATTATATGGACATATCCACAAACAAACAAACAAACAAACAAACAAACAAACAAACAAACAAACAAACAAACAAACAAACAAACAAAAAAAGCAAGTTAATCAAAAGAATTTTAACTTTGAACCAGTTCAGCATTTCAACAATGCACTTCTAATTAGCGGGAAAACACTGGGAGTGACGTCACTGGTGAATTTATAAGACACCCCCTAGTGACTTTTTGCTGCTGGTGGCACCAGGGATGGCAGTACCGTCTTAGTCAATGAAACTGTGTATTCATCCCTGGTTGGTGGCTGATGAGGGGGGTGTCGACCAGCTGTAGGCTGTATGTTTTTTTTTCCCTGTCACTCTACCCAATGGAGAATGAGTGTTGAATATGGTTTTCAATATTGCATAGTTGTCAAGACAACATGATGTCACACATCTGAGATGTAAAACTTCCGTGCTAGCGAGTGACTGTGACAATTTGTAAACAAACATGGCCACCAGGTTTATTTCATTAAATATGGAAGATTTTGAGAGAATTTTGAAAGAGAAAGACATGTTGAACACCCAAAAGGAATGCATAATAATAATAATAATAATAATAATAATAATAATAATAATACCCCGCCTTTCGCCCGTAGTCAGCTGGGATAGGCTCCAGCTTGCCTGCGACCCTGTAGAACAGGATAAAGCGGCTACAGATAATGAGATGAGATGAGATAATTATAATAATAATAGGTTGGCTTTTTTCCATGGTATATCAGATATATTCCATTCAGCTACTTGTCTTTGACTCGTTCAGTATCATGCTAGCTGAATGGAATATATCTGATATACCATGAAAAAAAGCCAGCCAATATTATTTAAATATGTCACTCAGATCTGTGATGTATTTCATATGAACAATGCGAGTTTTTCAACACGAGAAGATAAACTTCATATCTTCAAGCCAACATGTGATTTTCTTTTTATTATACACTACCGTTCAAAAGTTTGGGGTCACCCAGACAATTTTGTGTTTTCCATGAAAAGTCACACTTTTATTTACCACCATAAGTTGTAAAATGAATAGAAAATATAGTCAAGACATTTTTCTGGCCATTTTGAGCATTTGATCAACCCCACAAATGTGATGCTCCAGAAACTCATCTCATCTCATCTCATCTCATCTCATCTCATCTCATCTCATCTCATCTCATCTCATCTCATCTCATTATCTCTAGCCGCTTTATCCTGTTCTACAGGGTCGCAGGCAAGCTGGAGCCTATCCCAGCTGACTACGGGCGAAAGGCGGGGTACACCCTGGACAAGTCGCCAGGTCATCACAGGGCTGACACATAGACACAGACAACCATTCACACTCACATTCACACCTACGGTCAATTTAGAGTCACCAGTTAACCTAACCTGCATGTCTTTGGACTGTGGGGGAAACCGGAGCACCCAGAGGAAACCCACATGGACACAGGGAGAACATGCAAACTCCGCACAGAAAGGTCCTCGCTGGCCACGGGGCTCAAACCCGGACCTTCTTGCTGTGAGGCGACAGCGCTAACCACTACACCACCGTACCGCCCCTGAATTGAACATTTGAATTGAATTTCCATTTGGATCATCAATGGTTAACTTAGTTTTAGAGTTCTGGTTTCATGTCGAAGCAATGTTGTAGGGTTTTGTTATTGTTGTTGTTTTAAAATCTGAACCTTTTTAACATAAGCACAATGCTCTTTCTTTTACTCAGTAATACACTCAGTTTCTCTGTCAGTTTCACTGTCACATCATGCTGTGTTCCGTTTTATTAACTGGTGCTTTAGATTAATGCTACATTTCACGTACACATAAATCACTTTCCTTAAGGCTGGGCTTGCATGGTTGTCAAGATACAATTTCACACGGATAACGGATGTCATAGCCATCAGGGAAAAAAATGGACTGTCATGGTTGGCATGACAACAAGGCTTTCACATATGGAGTGTAAGCAGTGTTGTTGGGCTCTGAAAAGGCTGCTGTCGTCTTGCGCTCTCTGTTCAAGCAATAATTTAACAGGTTTGACCCCCAAAAAAGCAGGAAAATCAGACACTTTATAAAGAGAATTCAAAGATTACAGTGGAATAAAATAACAGAACAGAGATTAGCCTACAGCAAAAACAAGATCCACTGGTAATTATAGTTCTTCACAGACTCAAAAGATAATCTATAAAGTCAGCTCATTTGTTTAAATCTAATGTCACTGAGAACCCGAGTCAATTTTGTCCATAATAAAATATGCTTTATCAAAGGATAATGCAAAGTGATGTGTTAAATGTAATACACTGTAGGAAAGAGATGATAAATACTTGTGTAATGCTTGTACGGCACAAAGATTATCTGTCAGCTTGTGTTTTATCAAAAAAAGATAGATCACACAGACCCACAGACATAAGGATATACACTCACTCACCACTTTAATAGGAATTCGTTCTTGATTCTAAGACTCCTGTTCTTGGTTGCAGGAGTGGAACCCAATGTGTTCTTCTGCTGTTGCATGCTGAGATGCTTTTCTGCTCACCACGGTTGTTAAGAGTTGCTGTGAGTTACTATAGCCTTCCTGGTAGCCCAAACCAATTTGGCCATTTTCCTCTGATCTCTCTTATCAGCAAGGCGTTTGTTTCCACCCACAGAACTGTCGCTCACTCACTCAATGTTTTTTTTGTTTTTTGCACCATTCTGTGTAAACTCTAGAGACTGTTGTGTGTGAAAACCCCAGGAGATCAGCAGTTTCTGAAATACTCAAACCAGTCCATCTGGCTCAAACCAACACCCAGGCCACAGTGAAAGTCACACTTCGAGATCACAATTTTTCCCATTCTGCTGTTTGAAGTGAACATTTACTGGCAATCTTGATTTGTACCTGCATGATTTTATGCATTGTGCTGCTGTCAAAAGATTGACTGATTAGATAACAGCATAAAACAGCAGATGGACAGGTGTTCCTAATAAAGTGGCCAGTGAGTGTAAGTAAGAACAATTTATTTCATAAGTTGGGGAATGAAAAGGAAATAGAAGGAAGTGGTAAGAGGCTCTCTATGTACAAATTTACTTTTTATCCTTGTTTGTTTGTTGTGAGTGAGTGAATGAGGTGCATAACTTGCACAAAGACCCTCTTTCTGAAATCATGCTGGATGTTATCACAAATTCATAGCTTATGTTTATTCATTTCTCGAGCCTCACTAGTCACTAAGATAGATGCTGAATTACTTTTTAACTTCAGGACCCAGATTCACAAACACTTCTTTCTCAACAATATTATTAAAAGTAATTATGTGTTATTTGGATCTCTGTTAAATGTAATTACACCAATCAGCCATAACGTTATGACCACTGGCTTGTGAAGTGAATAACATTGATTATCTCATTACAGTGGCACCTGTCAAGGGGTGGGGTACATTAAGCAGCAAGAGAACAGTCAGTTCTTGAAGTTGATGTGTTGGAAGCAGGAAAAATGGGCAAGTGTAAGGATCTGAGTGACTTTGACAAGGGCCAAATTGTGATGGCTAGATGACTGGGTCTGAGCATCTCCAAAATGACACATCTTGTGGAGTGTTCCCAGTATACAGTGGTTAGTACCTACCAAAAGTGGTCCAAGAAAGGACAACCAGTGACAGGGTCATGGGCATCCAAGTCTCATTGATGCGCATGGGAGTGTAGGCTAGCCTGTCTCGTCTGATCCTACAGAAGAGCTACTGTAGCACAAATTGCTGAAAAGGTTAATGCTGGCTCTGACAGAAAGGTCAGAACACAGTGCATCACAGCTTGCTGCATATGGGACTACATAGCTGTAGACCGGTCAGAGTGCCCATGCTGACCCCTGTCCACCACCGAAAGTACCTGCAATGGGCATGTATCAAAAGTGGACCACAGATCAATGGAAGAAGGTGGTCTGGTCTGATGAATCATGTTTTCTTGTACATAATGTGGATGGCCGAGTCCATGTGCGTCATTTACCTGGGGAAGCGATGGCATCAGGATGCACTATGAGAAGAAGGCAAGCCAGTAGAGGTAGTGTGATACTCCAGGCAATGTTCTCCTGGGAAACCTTGAGTCCTGGCATTCATATGGATGTTACTTTGACACAAACCACCTACCTAAACACTGTTGCAGATGAAGTACACAACTTTGTGTTAACGGTATTCTCTGATGCCCTCTTTCACCTGGATAATGTGCCCTGCCACACTGCAAAAGCTGTTCAGGAAACAATTAGTTTGAGAAACATAACAAAGAGTTCCAAGTGTTGACTTCGCCCCCAAATCCAATCGAGCATGTGTGGGATGTGCAAGACAAACAAGCCCGATCCATGGAGAACCCACCTCACAACTTATAGAATGTAAAGGATCTCTGGCCAATGTCTTGTTCCCAGATACCACAGCACACCTTCAGAGGTCTCATGGAGTCCATGCCTTGATCTGTTAGAGCTGATTTGGTAGTAGAAGGAGGACCTACACAATATTTGGAAAGTGGTTTTAATGTTATGACTGATCGATGAATGTGTTACTAGGCTCCTGAATCCAAAACAATCATCATATATAGTAAATATCACTTTTGCGATCTGTACCACCAACATCTCATCTCATCTCATTATCTCTAGCCGCTTTATCCTGTTCTACAGGGTCGCAGGCAAGCTGGAGCCTATCCCAGCTGACTACGGGCGAAAGGCAGGGTACACCCTGGACAAGTCACCAGGTCATCACAGGGCTGACACATAGACACAGACAACCATTCACACTCACACCTACGGTCAATTTAGAGTCACCAGTTAACCCAACCTGCATGTCTTTGGACTGTGGGGGAAACCGGAGCACCCGGAGGAAACCCAGGCGGACACGGGGAGAACAGGCAAACTCCGCACAGAAAGGCCCTCGCCGGCCACGGGGCTCGAACCCGGACCTTCTTGCTGTGAGGCGACAGCGCTAACCACTACACCACCGTGCCACCCCATACCACTAACATAATAATAATAATAATAATAATAATGAATGCCTGACCTTATGTGAGACACCTCTGTAAATCTTAAGTGAAACCAGTACTACACTATATGGCCAAAAGTTTGTGGACACCTGACTATCATGCTCATATGCTTGTTGAACATCTCATTTATAACAAATAAACTGATAAATGAGTATACACCTACATATAGCTTTCCTTTTGCAGTTCTTATTTAACATAAAATTACTCTCCTCCATTGGATATTTATACTTAAATTGTGGACCTTGATTCAGATCTAGGAATCTTTTACACTGGACTGACTGAAAGTTAATTCACTTTTAGTATAATTAGACGATGAGACTAAGAGTCTTTCAATCACTGAATAGATTAATCTGTTTTTTTCCTTCTTTTAAGATGAATGTATTTATAAGCATTTAATTAATTCATTTAAAACATTTTGAGTATTGAACACACAGTAGGATTCATTTCATTTCATATATGAAAGCACACATTAGCAGTGCATGGCTGGGTGTTCATAATGGCCAGTTCAACAAGCACTGAAACATTCAAGTGTTCTTTCTAGCATAATTACAGTCCACATCATGTCTAAACTTTGGTCACTCAGGGTTCAGTGGAAAATTTCCCACACTGAATAATTCACTGGCCTTTAGAAAGCTAATGGTACTTATGTAAGACTTGTACAGAACACATCCAGTGCAAACACCACTGATCTGTGCGATAAAGTCGAACAATTAAAGGGAGGATTTGTGGGCTGCACACGGGGATTGGGGTGGTGGGGGTGGATCCAGACTTGAGTTTGAGTTTGTCACACACCAAAGCAGGTGTGGAAAGAGCGTCAGCTGTGCCTGCTGATGAGTCAGAAAGTGGAAGAAATGAAACAATTGTGTGCATAGACACAGGGGTTAAATTGGGATTGGTTATGTGGGGGGGGCTCTGCCTCATACCCGCCCCTGCCCCCGCCGCCCTGCCCCAATATACTTTTTGGAAAATAACCCTCTAATTTGATAACCATATCATATTGCTCAGAGATATACACCTTATCTGTGTGTTGTAGGCCTATGTGTGTCTTGTAGTGCCCCCCTACACATTATGGCAGTTTGAATGTAGATTGGTTGGCCAATGTAACAGATTGTACAGGTTGTTGTACATTGGTTTGAAGGAAATGATTAGTGGGGGGTCTGGGGTCCTCCCCCAGAAGTTTTTTATTATCATACATGTTATTTGCTGAATTCTGGTGCATTTTAATAAGTTGTTAGCTGACTCTACAGAGGTAGGTTGAGCAATATCATGTTAAATCTTGTCACATGCCTACAGGTGAAAAATGTGAAGGAGAAATGTTCAGTGAGAAAATTTGAAGGCTTGCACAATCTTAAACCAAAACAGTTGATTTATTTTGGAGGATAAATGTTAAATATGCCAAAACACTGTCAGTCAAATTGTCAATCAAATATATTCATGCAGTGAATGCAACCAAATACAAACAACACTATAACATTGGAAGCATTTATTATTATTGTTATTATTATCTCATCTCATCTCATTATCTCTAGCCGCTTTATCCTTCTACAGGGTCGCAGGCAAGCTGGAGCCTATCCCAGCTGACTACGGGCGAAAGGCGGGGTACACCCTGGACAAGTCGCCAGGTCATCACAGGGCTGACACATAGACACAGACAACCATTCACACTCACATTCACACCTACGGTCAATTTAGAGTCACCAGTTAACCTAACCTGCATGTCTTTGGACTGTGGGGGAAACCGGAGCACCCGGAGGAAACCCACGCAGACACGGGGAGAACATGCAAACTCCACACAGAAAGGCCCTCGCCGGCCATGGGGCTCGAACCCAGGACCTTCTTGCTGTGAGGCGACAGCGCTAACCACTACACCACCGTGCCACCTGTTATTATTATGTATTCAATTATTTATTTGGCATGTGGTGCTTTTTGTATTGTCTAGAACATACATAAGATGAGCATATTATAGCAGCAAAATAGAAGCACAATCATTTGAATGCAGCAAAACTTTTGCTGCATTCAAATGATTGTGCTTCTATTTTGCTACTATAATATGCTCATCTTATGTATGTTCTAGACAATACAAAAAGCACCACATGCCAAATAAATAATTGAATACATAATAATAACAATAATAATTACACTAATAATAGGATCATATGCAGGTAAAAGGGGAGACGGTGTACGGAGAAAATTATAAACAAGTCACAACGCTGAAACACAAGCCCCAAAACCCGCAAACCACGACTTCTGATTTTTTTTTAAAGCGAGCTCACAAAAAAAGAAACTCCAAAGTCGCTTATAAAAAGCGGAATTGGCAACCCACGCAGTGTTCCAGAAACCAGAATCTCTGATCGCAAGTTCTGTTCTAAATAGCTTTGACAGGTCGTCTTATTATCAGGAAAACTATGATCTATCTCATAAAAGTCATGGGTTTATTGATTAATAAAACGATATTTAATTATTCAGAACTGAAAATCGTGAAAAGGGTTTGTTGCTTTTGATGTGTGCGTGATCATATGCCATCCGCTCCGAGCTTATGTGCCGGGGCTCAGCCCCGGACAGCCCCGGCCCAATTTAACCCCTGCATAGACACATCATTTCATACATAACATAATTTTGATATGAATAAATAAAACATGGAACTAAAATTAACCTGAAATAAGGCTTGGGGTCAAGGATCACGTCTAAAGGAGTTTCTCCATGTTAGCATTGTGTGTGAAAGTCCAACATAAAGAAATCTACTTAAGAAAATTGTGTTAAAGTATAGAATAGAATTAAAGGAGAACTAAAGTCATTTTTAAACTTGCTTTATTTCTTAATTAACGTGTTATTCAATTACTGTGGCAGTGGGGGTGTGGCCTAGCATGAGTTTGTGAATGGAGGGCGGGGCCAGGGAAGGTGAGTGTCAAAGTCAATGCACCTGTGGTGAATTAATGTTGTGTGTCTGTGTTGCAGTGACGGAGGATAGAAAAGGAGGGAGAGAGCAGAGAGAGGGGCTCTCCTGACCAGAACATATGCATATGTGTGTGTGACTGTGTGTGAGTGAGTAAAGCTGAAAAGCTAAGAAAATAAGTAAAATAAAAAGTGTGTGTGGGAACGTCAACACCCGCCTGCCGTGCTTCTGTACTCCACCCACATCAGGTACTTGTTACAGTGATGCCGAAACCCGGGGGAATACAGAAGGGAACCACCACATGGAGTCCTCCCCAATCAAAGAGCTCATCCATGCCCTCGCTACTGCCCAGCAGAACCAGCATCAAGTGCTGACCGCCCTCTGAAAGGAGCAAGAGCAACGCTTTGAAGACTTGATGCTGGCCCAGCAGGAAGATTGCCAGGCATTCTGGCATCTGCTTGCATTGGCAGGGGCTTCGACAGTCACCACGGCGGACCCTCCTCATGTCACCCTCACGAAGATGGGCCCGCAGAACGATCCGGAAGCTTTCCTTGCTCTCTTCAAGCAAGCGGCCGAAACGTGGGGTAGCCACTCGAGCAGCATGTGGCGAACCACACTGCTTTATCATAACTGTGAACGTTGAACACCAAATCAATTTTTAAAATAAAACCCTGAGGATTTGTACTTTGTATTAATTTCCTGGGTTCCAGAAAACGGCTGGAGCAGCTGCTGCTCTTCTTCATGCTCTATGCACTGACTGACTGGTCGATAGGTTCGGGATGAAGCTTGCTCCCTTGCTCTAGGTTCCCTGAGACTGTATGTAATTTGCGGGCATCAGGGAGCCGCTATCAATCTGGAGCTCCCGGAACTTCCGGGAGACTTGGGATGTCTGTCATGGGATGAAATGACCTGTATTCGTACTGGATGATCGGTAGAAGCATCTTATCTTCAGAAAAGTGTGACTTTTTTAAATAATATGGGTCAAAAGCACACATCTATCTTCACTCGATTGTTTAAATCGTGGCAATACTGAGAAAATTCAGCATTGTTTACAGACACGCTTTCAGCGGCTGCCATCCTAGTTGCTTTGTATATCCACCATCATGGATATACATGGATACAGCTAGGGTTACAGTGTGTGTGTGTGTGTGGGGGGGGTTGTTATGGTTCTTGAGCACAAAAGTCTTTTCTCTAAATCTAAAGTCTTTTAGCACAAGTTCTAAATACTCTTAGCACAACTCTAAGTTCTTTAGCACAAGATCCAAGAACACTTAATCTTCATTATGAATACTTACTGATCATATTTAAAGATGCTTGATAGATTTTTTTAATGAAAGTTGCCGAGATTCCGAGCAATTGTATTTCCCCAGTCTGCCATCTTGAAACCACCATGTTTGATGTAGCCCGTATGTTAGCCACCAATCCTCCCTCCAAATTATTTAACACAGCATGTACCCTGACACAATACACTGCTAAAGCCAACTTCCAGGTTTGTTTTGTCTTTATTAAAGTGCTAAGATTAAATTATATCATATTTATTATTTACAATTTGCTAATTTGATAAAGAATGAAAAGTCAAGCAAAATTTACAAGATGATAAGAGTTTAAAGAAAGCTTTTTGTTTGTTCTTTATTTTAATTTTTTACAAAAGAAAAAGGTTGAAAGAAAGGGAAACTATGTACAGCTATTTCAGTTATTTTATTAAACTATTTACATTTTAGATAATTGCTGTGACTTCTAAATCCAAGAAAGTGAAATAATTAAACTTGAAACAAACAAACAAACAAACAAACAAACAAACAAAAAACCCTTGATAATCAATTAAATTGCAGGTGCCATGAAAAATGCACGCAATTTAAGAAGTTGGAAGACATTAATTTCATTTTTTTTGGAAACAATCCTATAAACAAAAAATCTTGGATGAGTATCTTTTTTTATTATTGTGACCATAATCCAGAGTTGTGATAAAGAACATAGAGTTGTGCTAAAAGACTTTAGATTTGTGCTAAAAGACTTGTGCTAAAGGACTTTTGTGCTAAATAACTGGATACCCCAGTGGGGGGCTAGTCCTCTGAATGGTAACCACAAGAGTTTGACTCCCCACTCACATATGTATTGCAGTGTGCCTTGCCAGATAGCGATAGGTACCATTTTTATGATGGTCTTTGGGATGACCCAACCGCAAGTAGAACTTACGATCTCCTGATCAGGAGGCGGACACGCTAACCAAGAGGCCAGCTCACGGTAAAAGTACATATCAGATTGTGGCAGCGGGGGCGTGGTCAAGCGCCGGTCTGTGACAGGAGGGCGGAGTTGGGGAAGGTAAGTGGCAGAATCGCTTCACCTGAGTGTGATTAATCTATGTTTTGTGTGTGTTCTCCCCAGTAAACCGGGCTATTTAAGGAGGGAGAGCGAGAGCAGAGGGGCTCTCTCCACAACCCGAGGACCGGAATGTGTGTGCGTGCGTGTGTGGCTGAGAGAGAAACGTTTCCACTGAAAAGGGAAAATAAAAGAGTTTTTGCGAACTCAGTCTCTGTCCTGCCGTCCTCTGTGCTCCACCCACATCTAGCGAACCTTACAGTGGTGCCGAAACCCGGGAATCGTGGAGCACCTGTCCTGCAGCCCCATGGAATCCTCCCTGTTCACGGACTTGATCCACGCCCTCGCCACGGCTCAGCAGAGCCAGCACCAGGCACTCGTCACGCTCCGGAAGGAGCAGGAGCAGCGCTTCGAAGCCCTGGTGCTGGCTCAACAGGAAGACCGAGAGGCGTTCCGGCGGGGTCCACCAGCGCCCCGGCCGCGGGCCCATCTCCCATCACCTTGACTAAGATGGGCCCGCAGGACGACCCCGAGGCATTCATCGCGTTGTTCGAACAGGTCGCCGAAGCCTCGGGGTGGCCGATGGAGCAGCGCGCGGCGCGCCTCCTCCCCCTCCTGACGGGAGAGGCGCAGTTAGCCGCACTACAGCTCCCCGCCGACCACCGGCTGGCCTACGCCGACCTTCGCCGGGCTGTCCTCCAGCGCATGGGGCGCACGCCAGAGCAGCAGCGCCAGCGCTTCCGTGCGCTGTGAATGGAGGAAGTCGGCAGCCCGTTCGCGTTCGGCCAGCAGCTCCGGGACGCCTGCTGGCGGTGGCTGAGGGCCGAAGATCGCGACGCCGAGGGGATCATCAACCAGGTGGCGCTGGAACAGTTCATCGCCCGCCTACCCGCCGGAACCGCGGAGTGGGTCCAGTGCCACTGCCCGGCGTCGCTGGATCAGGCTGTAGGACTGGCGGAGGATCATCTGGCGGCTGTCCCGGTGGCAGGACAACGGCTGTCATCATCTTCTCTCTCCTCTTCTCTCTCTCTCTTCCCCCTCCTCCCGTGTCCCGTCCTCACCCCATTCCCCCACCACGGAGGCGGGGGCCGGCTCCACCCCAGCCGGCCCGCCGCACCCGTGGTGCCCTCCCGTTTCTCCCTTCTGTGTCTGTCTCTCCCCCCCCTCAGGTGAGTGACCCTCAAACCACAGCTGCAGAGGGGAGGCCCGGGCCGGTTTGCTGGCGCTGCGGGGAACCGGGCCACCTGCAGCAACAGTGTGTCGCGATGGAGGTGGGGGCGGTGGTGCGGATCCCCGACGCGCCAGAGGCTGCCCTCGATCAGGCCGGAGCGTATCGCATACCGGTAAGGGTACAAGGGGCGACATATCAGGCGTTGGTGGATTCGGGTTGCAACCAGACCTCGATCCGCCAAAGCCTGGTGCAAGACGAGGCATTGGGGGGAGCACAAGGGGTGAAGGTGTTGTGTGTGCACGGGGATGTTCACTGCTACCCGTTGGTGTCGGTCCACATACATTTCAGAGGGGACAAATCCATAGTAAAGGCGGCGGTTAATCCTCGCCTTACCCACTCTTTGATCTTGGGGACTGATTGGCCGGGATTCCGGGGGTTGATGGCACACCTAGTAAAGAGTGGGTCCTGCCGGTTGGCGGGGGGGGTCCCGGTGTCGTTTTGGCTGGAGCTGCGGTCGCAGAGCCGTCTACGTCATCTCCGCGACAGAGTGAGGAGCCCCCGGCCCCTCCTCTTTCTATTGGGGAATCCCTCGCGGATTTCCCACTGGAACAATCGCGAGACGAAACTCTGCGACACGCGTTTGACCAAGTGAGAGTAATCGATGGTCAAACGCTCCAGCCGAACGCCACCCCGACCTTCCCCTATTTTTCCATTTTAAAGGATGGGTTGTACCGAGTGACGCAGGACACTCAGACGAAGGAGCGTGTCACCCAGTTGTTAATTCCAAAGAGCCGCCGGGAATTGGTATTCCAGGCGGCTCACTTTAATCCCATGGCGGGACACCTCGGGCAGGATAAAACACTCGCCCGGATAATGGCCCGATTCTATTGGCCGGGGATTCGCGGCGACGTCCGTAAGTGGTGTACGGCGTGCCGCGAATGCCAGTTAGTAAATCCAGCGGCCATTCCAAAAGCGCCTTTGCGCCCCCTACCATTAATCGAGACCCCGTTTGAAAGAATTGGGATGGATCTCGTCGGGCCATTAGATCGGTCAACACGAGGGTACCGCTTTATATTGGTTCTGGTGGACTATGCAACGCGATACCCGGAGGCGGTGCCTCTTCGCAATATCTCCGCACGTAGTATTGCAGAGGCCCTCTTCCACGTCATCTCCCGGGTCGGAATCCCGAAAGAGATTCTGACTGACCAAGGCACCTCGTTTATGTCACGAACACTGGCCGAACTGTATGGGCTACTGGGTATTAAGCCGATCCGCACCAGCGTGTATCACCCACAGACGGACGGTTTAGTCGAACGGTTCAACCGCACCCTCAAGAATATTATCAAAAAATTCGTAAGTGAGGACGCACGTAACTGGGATAAGTGGCTCGAACCCTTGTTGTTTGCAGTGCGAAAGGTCCCCCAAGCCTCCACGGGGTTCTCCCCGTTTGAATTATTGTATGGGCGTAAGCCGCGCGGCATCTTAGATGTACTGCGGGAAAATTGGGAGGAGGGACCTTCACAGAGCAAAAATGAAATTCAATACGTTATGGATCTGCACGCAAAACTCCACACGCTCACCCACTTAACTCAGAAGAATTTGCGGCAGGCCCAGGAACGGCAAACCCGCCTGTATAACAAGGGCACGCGCCTTAGAGAGTTCACTCCGGGAGATAAGGTACTCGTCCTGCTGCCCACGTCGAGCTCCAAATTAATCGCCAAGTGGCAAGGGCCCTTCGAGGTCACACGGCGAGTCGGGGACGTCGACTATGAGGTTAGGCGAACGGACAGGGAGGGGGCGCTACAGATCTATCACCTCAATCTGCTGAAGCTCTGGAATGAGGAGGTCCCCATGGCGTTGGTGTCGGTAGTTCCGGAGAAGGCGGAGCTGGGGCCGGCGGTCCAAAAAGGGTCATTGGCATCTCGCACCTCTCCGGTCCCCTGTGGAGACCACCTCTCCCCGACCCAACTCACGGAGGTCGCCCAGTTGCAGGCCGAGTTTTCGGATGTGTTCTCGCCCCTGCCCGGTCGCACCAACCTCATAGAACACCACATAGAGACGCCCCCGGGGGTGGTAGTGCGTAGCCGTCCTTATAGATTACCCGAACACAAAAAAAAGGTGGTTCGGGAAGAACTTCAGGCCATGCTCGAAATGGGCATCGTCGAGGAGTCCCACAGTGACTGGAGCAGCCCGGTGGTCTTGGTTCCCAAGGCCGACGGCTCGGTCCGGTTCTGTGTGGACTATAGAAAAGTCAACGCGGTGTCTAAATTCGACGCGTACCCAATGCCTCGTATTGATGAGCTGCTCGATCGACTAGGCACGGCTCGCTTTTACTCGACACTGGATTTGACGAAGGGATATTGGCAGATCCCCTTGACTCCATTATCCCGGGAAAAAACGGCTTTTTCCACACCGTTCGGCTTACACCAGTTCGTCACACTTCCGTTTGGGCTGTTTGGGGCGCCCGCTACGTTTCAGCGGCTGATGGACCGGGTCCTCCGGCCCTACGCCACCTACGCGGCCGCTTACCTAGACGACATCATTATTTATAGTAATGACTGGCAGCGGCACCTGCAACACCTGAGGGCCGTCCTTAGGTCGCTGAGGTGGGCGGGGCTCACTGCCAACCCGAAGAAGTGTGCGATTGGGCGGGTGGAAGTACGGTATCTGGGCTTCCACTTGGGTAACGGGCAGGTGCGTCCCCAAATTAATAAGACAGCAGCGATTGCGGCCTGCCCGAGGCCCAAGACCAAAAAGGGGGTGAGACAGTTCCTGGGGCTGGCTGGCTATTATCGTAGGTTTATACCTAATTATTCGGACGTCACCAGCCCGCTGACTGACCTCACTAAAAAGGGGGCGCCAGATCCGGTCCAGTGGAGGGAGCAGTGCCAGCGGGCTTTCTCTGAGGTAAAGGCTGCACTGTGTGGGGGGCCACTTTTGCACTCCCCTGACTTCTCTCTCCCTTTTTTGTTACAGACGGATGCGTCGGACAGAGGGCTGGGGGCCGTTTTGTCCCAGCAGGTGGGGGGAGAGGATCGCCCAGTATTATACATCAGCCGGAAGCTGTCGGTGCGTGAGGGGCGCTACAGCACTATCGAGAAAGAGTGTCTGGCGATCAAATGGGCGGTCCTCGCCCTCCGTTACTACCTGCTGGGGCGCTCTTTCACCCTCTGTTCGGACCACGCGCCCCTCCAGTGGCTCCACCGCATGAAGGATGCCAACGCGCGGATCACCCGTTGGTATCTAGCGCTCCAACCTTTCAACTTCAAGGTGGTCCACAGGCCGGGGGCGCAGATGGTCGTTGCGGACTTCCTCTCCCGTCAAGGGGAGGGGGGAGTCGGCTGCGGGCCGGACGGGCGCCCGGCCTGAGTCGGGCGGTGGGGGTATGTGGCAGCGGGGGCGTGGTCAAGCGCCGGTCTGTGACAGGAGGGCGGAGTTGGGGAAGGTAAGTGGCAGAATCGCTTCACCTGAGTGTGATTAATCTATGTTTTGTGTGTGTTCTCCCCAGTAAACCGGGCTATTTAAGGAGGGAGAGCGAGAGCAGAGGGGCTCTCTCCACAACCCGAGGACCGGAATGTGTGTGCATGCGTGTGTGGCTGAGAGAGAAACGTTTCCACTGAAAAGGGAAAATAAAAGAGTTTTTGCGAACTCAGTCTCTGTCCTGCCGTCCTCTGTGCTCCACCCACATCTAGCGAACCTTACACAGATGTTACAAATTAAGACAGATTAAAAAGATAATGCACAATAATTAAATTTTTTACAATCAAGAAAATACTACAAAATCTAAAGAGAAAAGGAAAAAATATGTAGCTAAATTATATTTACGTAAATATTAACCTGGCGGCACGGTGGTGTAGTGGTTCGCGCTGTCGCCTCACAGCAAGAAGGTCCGGGTTCGAGCCCCGTGGCCGGCGAGGGCCTTTCTGTGCGGAGTTTGCATGTTCTCCCCGTGTCCGCGTGGGTTTCCTCCGGGTGCTCCGGTTTCCCCCACAGTCCAAAGACATGCAGGTTAGGTTAACTGGTGACTCTAAATTGACCGTAGGTGTGAATGTGAGTGTGAATGGTTGTCTGTGTCTATGTGTCAGCCCTGTGATGACCTGGCGACTCGTCCAGGGTGTACCCCGCCTTTCGCCCATAGTCAGCTGGGATAGGCTCCAGCTTGCCTGCGACCCTGTAGAAGGGTAAAGCGGCTAGAGATAATGAGATGAGATGAGATATTAACCTATAAAAAAATCCCTATCCTTAAAATGTTCAGTGTTTATCTTAGGTCTTAGACAGGTTCTGTTATCTATTATAAGTCGTGAAGAAGCTATATCAAGGATGGTCTCTAGTTTTGATTTTATTAAAAAGGTGGCAGTCACACTTCTCCGAAAGCTCCAAGATGTTAAAACTAGTTGATGTATAGCATATTTTACAGCATCTTTTTAAAAAGCATTGGGCAACGATAAGATCTGAAACACTAGCAGCATAAACTGGAAGGCCATACAATATTTTCAGGAGAACTATTGCATTAAAGAGATGATCTTGTGTATAACCTTCTTTGCGCAGGCTTCAAATTGTAAATCAGCATTGGTTAGCTGCATACAGCTTTTCCTTAACATGAGCACTAAAATATTTCTTATACATTGTATACTTAAACTTAGTCATTCAGTGAAAGCTATAAACACACACAAACAAACATCATTGTAATTATTTTCAAGCTTCTTTAATCCACTAAGCCATTTCATTAGCTGATCGATACAGAGGCTTTTTCCAGTGTCTTCTTGAACCAGGATGATCAGCAAAACCTCGCCATGACTGTCAGCCATGATTTGTCAGCCAGCAACCGATAATCCAGTGGTGATCATTGTTTTTGTAAGCTATTGCTAGTTATAAGCACCAGTACCTTTGTACGCTGTCAGGGAAACACACAGCGGGTTTGAAAAATGAGCCTCCTTATGCTATAACAGCCATCTGAGATTACATTTTTTGCCTTGTTCCAAACCCCAGCTGAATTATGCAGCAAATAAATTAGATTAGATTAGATAGAACTTTATTGATCCCTTTGGGAGGGTTCCCTCAGGGAAATTAAAATTCCAGTAGCATCATTACAGGATATACAGAGAATAGAAAATAGAGAAAACTTCTAGATAAATTAAGTATTTACATATACAAATATATTAATTTTAAAAAATGAAAAAAGTCCAGCAGGAGAGGTATTGCACATTTATATTGCACAAATGGCCTTTGTGTTCTCTTTTTGTACAGTACAATCAGATCTAGTATAACCCAGAGTCAGCTGCTGGTTATTTTTGTAGCAGGGGCCCTAAAATATGCTATTAGTTAGAATGTTCTGCCATACATACACGACACCCACACTGCAGCTGTGGCCAAAGAGAGAGAGAGAGAGAGAGAGAGAAACAACAACCTGAGAGAAATGAATGGAGGGGGAGGGGAGAATGCAGAGAGAGAGAGAGAGAGAGAGCGAGAGAGAGAGGACGATGAATATGTATGATTTTATTTGCAGCTGTAGGTGTGTGTGTGTGTGTGCATATTTTCTGCACTACAAGAACACACAATGTATTAATTAACACACCATTATATGCAGTCTAAATGTTATATCCAATCTAAGGCTACTGATGCAGTTGTTAATGCTTAACATATGTTTCCAGTAATATTTTATAGCTACCTTTTAAATGTTTTCATGTGGGTACAATGTGGGTTACTCAGGCAAGTCAGTGATGTGCTTCGCATCTACAACCCCAATTCCAAAAAAGTTGGGACGCTGTGTAAACTGTAAATAAAAACAGAATGCAATAATTTGCAAATCATGGAGGCCCGATACTTCATTGAAAATAGTACAAAGACAACATATCAGATATTGAAACAGAAATTTTATTGTTTTTTGAAAAATATATGCTCATTTTGAATTTGATGTCAGCAACACGTTTCAGAAAACATGGGACAGGGGCAACAAAAGACTGAAAAAGTTGTGTAATGCTAAAAAAAACCTAATTTGGTTAATTGGCAACAGGCCAGTAACGTGATTGGGTATAAAAAGAGCATCCCAGATAGGCGGAGTCTCTCAGAAGTAAAGATGGGGAGGGGTTCACCGCTCTGTGAAAGACTCCATGGGCAAACAGTGCAACAATTTAAGAATAACGTTGCTCAGTGTAAAATTGCAAAGAATTTGGGGATCACATCATCTATGGTACATGCTGTCTCATCTCATTATCTCTAGCCGCTTTATCCTTCTACAGGGTCGCAGGCAAGCTGGAGCCTATCCCAGCTGACTACGGGCGAAAGGCGGGGTACACCCTGGACAAGTCGCCAGGTCATCACAGGGCTGACACATAGACACAGACAACCATTCACACTCACATTCACACCTATGGTCAATTTAGAGTCACCAGTTAACCTAAACCTGCATGTCTTTGGACTGTGGGGAAAACCAGAGCACCTGGAGGAAACCCACACGGACACGGGGAGAACATGCAAACTCCACACAGAAAGGCCCTCGCCGGCCACGGGGCTTGAACCCGGACCTTCTTGCTATGAGGCGACAGCGCTAACCACTACACCACCGTGCCGCCCCCTGGTACATGCTGTAATATACTTAAAAGATTCAGAGAATCTGGAGAAATTTCTGTATGCAAGAGACAAGGCTGAAAACTGACATTGGATGCCTGTGATCTTCAGGCCCTCAGGCGACACTGCATTAAAAGCAGATACGTGTCTGTAGTGGAAATCACTGTATGGGCTCAGGAACACTTCAGAAAACCGTCATCTGTGAAAACCGTTCATTACTGCATCCACAATTGCAAGTTAAAACCAGATATAAACAATATCCAGAAACACCGCCACCTTCTCTGGGTCCGAGCTCTTTTAAGATGGAAAAGAGGCGAAGTGGAAAATTGTCCCGAGGTCTGACGAATCATCTCATCTCATTATCTCTAGCCGCTTTATCCTTCTACAGGGTCGCAGGCAAGCTGGAGCCCATCCCAGCTGACTATGGGCGAAAGGCGGGGTACACCCTAGACAAGTCGCCAGGTCATCACAGGGCTGACACATAGACACAGACAACCATTCACACTCACATTCACACCTACGGTCAATTTAGAGTCACCAGTTAACTTAACCTGCATGTCTTTGGACTGTGGGGGAAACTGGAGCACCTGGAGGAAACCCACGCGGACACGGGGAAAACATGCAAACTCCACACAGAAAGGCCCTCGCCGGCCCCGGGGCTCGAACCCAGGACCTTCTTGCTGTGAGGCGACAGCGCTAACCACTACACCACCGTGCCGCCTTCTGACGAATCAAAAGTAGAAATTCTTTTTAGAAATCACGGACACCACGTCCTCCAGGCTAAAGAGGAGAGGGACCATCCGGCTTGTTATCAGTACACAGTTCAAAAGCCAGCATCTGTGATGGTATGAGGGTGCATTAGTGCACATGATATGGGTAGTTTGGGAAGGCATCATTAGTGCTGAATGATAGATACACATTTCAGAGCAATATGCTGTCATCCAGAGAAATCTTTTTCAGGGAAGGCCGTCCTTCTTTCAGCAAGACAATGCCAAACTGCTTTCTGCACATAATAAAACTGCATGGCACCATAGTAAAAGAATCCAGGTGCTAAACTGGCCTGCCTGCAGTCCAGATCTGTCTCCCATTTAAAACATTTGGTGCATTGTGAAGAGAAAAATATGACAAAGGAGATCCTGAACTGTTGAGCAACTGTATGCAATTTATACAGTTTCATGTCCCATTCTTGCCTGATATACAGTTTCAGGTGCTCAACTGAAACTGTATATCAGGCAAGAATGGGACAACATTTCACTCCAAAAACTACAGCAGTTGGTCTCCTCAGTTCCCACATTTACAGTGTTGTTAAAAGTAGAGGTGATGTAACACAGTCGTAAACATGCCCCTGTCCTAACTTTTTTGAAATGTGTTGCTGACATCGAATTCAAAATGAGGATATATTTTTCAAAAAACAATAAAATTTCTCAGTTTCAACATTTTATATGTTGTCTTTGTACTATTTTCAATAAAATATGGGTCATTCCGTGTGAAATCATCAGGTGCCTCCCGGGTCACCGACTCGGATTCTCATGATTTTTTTTTGCAAGTACCTACTTATGTCTGATGAACACATACAAAATATTTCTGCTTAATTCCAAGTAGTTTTTTAGATATAATTTTTTTAATCAGGGTACCCACAATCCTATTTTACACTCGCGAATGCATTTTGAGCTTTTTTTCATTTTTAAAAGGCATTATCTCAGCTAAAAATACAGATACTGTATAAAGCTCAAATTTGGAATACACCCTATTTGGGCACCCCAGATACAGCAGTAAATTTCAAAAATGGGATACAGAGCTAATTTTTCATTCTGTAGCATCACAAAAATGGCAGTTTGTCCATTCTCGCAAAAAATTACAAAATTTCAAAGAGCTGTACTAAAGAAGGGATTCAATGGATAATCTTCATATTGTAGAATACACATATCTGGGGTACTAGTTATATGTGTGTAAAACATTGTGGTCATAACTTGAAGGGTTTTTGAATTATTGACTCTTGAAAATCAAACATGATCGTAGAATGTCAAAAATAGGCCTCCAGTCTCTTTATGATTTGACCATGTGGGCAAGTGCTCAGCCACTTCATAATTTTTTTGTGGACAGCATATTGCTATACCAACTTTATGTCAAAATTTTTTTATCTAGCTCAAATGCCTTCATAGTGAAAAAAATTTGCAAAGTAGGGTACCATAACATGGCACGAACCAATTTTGAACCTGTATTTGCATATTCAGAAAGCAATATATCAGCTCTGAATGGAAGCATAAAGCTCAAATTTGGTATTTACAATATTTGGCACCCCAAAATAATGGATCAACTTTGAAAGACAGATTACTGAGCTTATTTTTTCTTTCATGGCATCATAAATTTAGCAATTCAGTCATCATCGCAATATTCAGTTGAATGAATGAATGAATAAATGAATGAATGAATTTATTTCGAACATGTATAAAAAAATGTATGCAACTATTTGTACATACAAAAGAAAGAACACGAGAAAGTGACAAAAAAAATTAATAAATAAAATACATAAAGAGCTCAGACATTACAATACACCGCACATTGTTCGAAAAATTGATATTATAGAAACAATATGCCTGGTAAAAAGAAAAGGTTTTTATTCTACAATTAGCATAAACATTAATAACCATCATCAGATCTACTTTGTATAATTACAAAAAACAGCAGAAATACAAAGTTTTTAACAGTACTTGACAGTACTTAAAATTCTTCAGCTTCAAATCCATATCCAAAGCACTGATCAATATATATAAATAGTTCTATACCTATATATGTATTATATATACATGTACATGTATATCATGTGTCTAATGGGAAGATTTTTCCAAGAATTTCACAGTAGTTTTCAACTTTTGAATTTCAGGAAAATATCTTTAACTTTTTTTAGGTCTGTTTCAGCAAGCTTGTATCGCCTGCCACTAGCATCAACTATCAGTGGTGCTTCTACGGGGCACATATGCTGGAATTCTTACAGCTGAGGGAATGTACAACTGGGCAGCCAGCAATGTGGACAAAACACATTTTTTCTTTGTCACAACTCAGAATATTCAGGACAATGCTTCATCTTTTTCACTTGACGAGCGCTTCAACTCAACAAAGAAGGTGGCAGGTACCTGATCACATCACTCCTTCATATCCCAATCTGCTAATAAAATGGAAATGAGGAGAGTATCTGGAGATATGTACACTTCAGTTTACATAGGGTCAGAAATTGAACAGTCAACCAGCCAGCAGACATAAGATCAGCCTGCCACTCTGCCTGTTGATGTTAATCTTTACCAACCTGGAAGATATATTGCTTGTATTTATGATAATAGTTGGTATATAGGAAACATCATGCAAAGGAATGATGATGAACAGGATGTTTATGTTAACTTTATGAAAGAACACAGAGGAAACAAATTTTCTTGGCCTCCAGAAAACCAAAAGGACGAGTGCTGGGTGCCATTCCAGCATATTATGTGCCCAAAAATGACAAACTGCCATTTTTGTGATGCTACAGAATGAAAAATTAGCTCTGTATACCATTTTTGAAATTTACTGCTGTATCTGGGGTGCCCAAATAGGGTGTATTCCAAATTTGAGCTTTATATCTGCATTTTTAGCTGAGATAATGCCTTTTAAAAATGAAAAAAAGCTCAAAATGCATTCGCGAGTGTAAATTGGGATTGTGGGTACCCTGATTAAAAAAAAAAATTATATCTAATAAACTACTTGGAATTAAGCAGAAATATTTTGCATGTGTTCATCAGACACATGTGGGTACTTGTAAAAAAAAAAATCATGAGAATCCGAGTCGGTGACCCGGGAACATTTTGGAAAATCTGATGATTTCACACGGAATGACCCATATAGAGTTTCCATGATTTGCAAATTAGCGCATTCTGTTTTTATTTACAGTTTACACAGCGTACCAACTTTTTTTGTAATTGGGGTTGTAATAAAGTATACCTGTACAAGTAAAGGTGATTTAGCAGGGAATATGGTGGGCAGAAAAATTGCTTTTATAAAATTTCCCAAATAAATATTAACAATTGTGCTTCACATTTTCAGCTGAAGAAATGAGAACAAATATTTGATCAGATTTCCTTCAGTTTTGGGGTTTGTTACAAAGTTCAGACACTGTGCTTCTGCTTGTCAAAAAGGAATCATTTTTATTACGTCCGTATGATTTTCTGGGGAGATCTTCTTTTAATCACAATGGATAACATCTATTTAGGAATGATGTGTAATCGGTTAATATTTTGCAAGTTCATATAGTTAAAATGATTTAAATAACTAATTTTTGGACACCCTGACAGATGTGCTGCCCTGTGCACAGCATGCCATCAGGATAGGCTATGGAGCACATCAGGAATGCGTGCGTACTACTGAGACAAAGACTGAGAAAAAAAGGAGAATAATGAGAAAATTAATATAGGTCTGTTTCCTGTAACTTGGGATTTTTAAACGCACATGTGTATTAATATACCTGAGCAGGCAATCTATCTTTATCCAGACACATACATAGACAGGTCAGGCATGCCATGAACTATGGCAGACTGGAAAGCAGGCAGTGTGAAAAGTGTCATTTGTACAAGGAAAAAACATCCATAGAGTTGTAAAGAAAATGCAGGCGTTATGGGCTTGTAGAGAGTGAAAAAGACAGATGTAACCATGTAGCAGAATACAATAAATAGAATCAAGAAAAACAGTGGCTCAATGAGCAAGAATGTAAAAACAAAAGTGGGCTTGGATTAAATTATTTCCACATTTCCTCCATCCCCCCAACATCTGTGACTCTCAGGAGCAGGCCTAAATTAAAAACTGGCATCACCCACAACCAACATTTTGTTGCCAACAGCTATGACTGCAGATTTTAAGTGATGAATTTGTTAATGTTATTATATATATTAAAGCTAGCAACCATCTCCTTGTCCTTTGCCAGCTCACAAAGGCTGAACAGGTTGATTTATGGTTGCACTAGAGCACTGCCATGTCAGCCTCCCATTTGCTGATGGACTAAAGTAGATTGATTTCTGTAAAGTGCGGCACTTGGAAGGTCACAACCCAATACATTTAGGTGCTTTCCTGCCCTTGGTGGACAGTCAGCACCGTTTTGGCTCAGGTCCACTTTGGGCTGAGTCTCATTGGCCAATGGCTTGTTGAGAAATGGTTGTGATTGGTGGAAGCTGAGAAAGCGAGAGAGAGGGAGACAGAGAGGGAGAGAGTGTACATTCAGTTGCTTATAAGAAGAGACCCAGACAGCTTTCACTGCTCATTCTTGGATGAACAGATGATGAGAGACAGCTGTATCCTGCAAACAAGCAGACTGTTTATGGACACTGAACAATGGAGACTTATTGCTCCCACCACAATGGGACTGGGACAACAGATCAACCTTTCAGTTAACCGCAATCTGTGTTATCATATTAATGGCACACTTTAAAGCATATATCCTTCACAACAGTCAAATCATGTAATTTTTTTTTGTCTAATCAGCACAGATATGGCACAGAACTTTATTACCTATCAACCTCAGCACGTCACATGACTAAGTCACACACACACACGCTTTTTATCTGTTTCACCTAATTAGTGTCACTACAGTATTTAAGTTTTGGATTCTGCATCTCATTTTGTAGCTTTAGTCCTTGTTGAATGTCAGTGCATGTTGGGTTCACGTTATTGCCTTGCATATCTAGTCCTTGTTTGTTCACACAGACAGTTAACCAAGCTCAGGATTGAGCCAGAAATCCTGAAGCTGTGAGGTGGCAATACTATACAGTGGGCCACCCGAAAAGATAATTGATTATAATGTGTTTATAATGTAGTGGCTGGGGCTTTATGTCCCAGGGTACCCTCATGTCTGTGTTAGTACCTTCTGGCTCTTCCTTTTAGTCATGCTGTCATGGTTAGTCTTGCCGGAGTCCCTGCTTGTACTCAGCACACGATATACCATTGCATCATCTCTTAACCATTATGTGACAATGAGCATACCTAGCAATTTATGTTCAGCTACACATACCTACTCCTGAGACACCAGTCATCCTGACCTCTTCTGTTCTCCGGACCTGCCTGATCCATCCTGATGACATACTTCTGTTTGGAGTTCTCATCACCTCACTCCTCTTGAGGATGGCCCCATATGGACAGCTTAAAGATACACTGAGAAATTATGAAGGTGGCTTTGGGCTGCAATTGATACAAACCGTTTCACTACAATGGCTTACTTAGTTCAACAACTGTCATGATAACTTTTGGACTTCAATTATAATAAACAGTCTTGCACTCAGGTCTCCATCAGTGGATAGTTGATAACGTTATCAAAGTAGACTTTACGTTAAAGCTATAATGAATTTCCTAGTTACACGATTACAATCTGACCATATACCACATAGTTAGACAAGTGAGTTATTTCTAATCGCACTATCTGGTGTCACCCAGATGATGATGGGCTCAGTTTTGAGTCTGGTTCCTTTGAAGGTTTCATTTTCATGTCATCTCATGGAGTTTTTCCTTGCCACCATCGCCAAATTTCAATCTGGAATTTATATAGTTCTGTAAAGCTGATTTGTCCATTGTTAAAATCTTGATACAAATAAAAGTGAAGTGATTTGGATAATGCAAAACAGAATAGTATGAAAAGTTTAGCAGAATAACTGGCATTGATCTAGTAATTAATGCTATTAGTTATCAAATTACACCAATAATGTAATGTCAAGATCATACATTAAAGGAAAGTAAAAGGGTGTTTGTAAGAAGAACCCTTTATTTGTCACATGTACACAAGCACAGTGAAATTCCTCCTCTGCATTTAACCCATCTGAAGTAGTGAACACACACACATGCACAATGAGCACACACACATACCCAGAGCAGTGGGCAGCCATACTACAGCACCTGGTTCGGTGCCTTGCTCAAGGGCTTCAGCCATGATACAGAGGGAGGGGAAAGTGCTGTTCATTCACTCAACTCCCCTCACATTTTTCCTGCCAGTTCCAGGAATCAAACCAGCAACCCTTTGGGCCCAAGGCTGCTTCTCTAACCTTCAGGCCATGGCTGCCCCATGACACAATGTGCATTAGGGGAAAGGATGATTTTGCTGGGATATCTGGAAAAAAAATTAATGATACAAAGGTTCTACATTTCTCAGAATTTTTCTTGGCTTGAGAAAGCTAAATGGGATATTAGGGAGTTCAAGGAGACAATTTGTGCACATGGATCTATTTAGAATTAAATGAAGTCAAGACAATGACCTGCTAACAGAGTTAAGCAGTTGTTGAACAGATTTCCTGAAGACTTAAGTGCAGGCTTCCCAGCCACAGATTACAGGATGTACTGACTACAAGACTGCACATTTTTGCTAAATTTGTTTTAGCTGTGTACATGTTCATAACCCTTGCTGCATGTCTTTGCAGCACAGGTTATGAACATGTACGCATAACTCTGGCTGCATGTCTTTGTATTAATCTTACTGGTAGCTGGCCAAGAAGTTTAGATGGTGCTGAATAGAATCATCAAATGTCAAAATTTATATTTGCATGTTTAATTTTACTTCTATGCCTTTACAACAGAGCTTTCAGATTTCTTTTTTTTTCAGAAGCAAACAAAACATAAGGTTTTCAAACAAATGCATCAGTGAAAGCCTTTAAAGGTATACTGCCTTTCAGATTTTTCAAGTGTAGGTCATAAAAATAATTTTCCCTGACGCCCAATTATTTTTGTTTAGCCGACCAAGAGCTACTGAATTCGAATCACAGACTTCCAATTTTATTTGTGTTTTTTTTTAATAGAAGAAGGAATGAATTTAGGGCCATGTGGCCTTAAATTCTCCGCTATTTTTTCCTGCTTCACCATGACCCAATACAAGATACTACGTCATGCATCACGTGGTGGGCTTTCCCTGTTTACGCAAGGCATTGTGGGATACAAATTTGAAACAGGAGAGAAAAATGGAGGACGTGAGTGTGTGAATGAAACGTGAAAGATCAACTACAGTAACAGAAAGCGAGAAGAAAAGACGTTATGTTGTGAAGGAAAGGAAACGCAGAACCAAACTAATAAATATTGGCGGTCAGCAAACACCTTGGTGTGATCAACTGTTCGTTTAGTGACAGAATGATGTAACTATCAGTGCATGGTCAAAGGTAAACCTGCGCATGCGCACACGGACTTCCTCTGTCTGCTTGACTGCACGAAGCGAGCGATTTCATGCACATTATTTGCTTTAATCCCCTCAAATTAAATAACTTCCCGGCCACAGAATGTCCTGATAGTTTGAGATATTCCAGAAACAGACATATATCACAATGACCGAATTTCAGAGGGAACTAAATTTCACTGATTTTACGAAATCGAAAGGTCATCTCTCTTTAACAAGAATGTGTATGTTTGTGCTGGTATTTCACAAGCACATCTACAATGTGAGCTGCTAACATTTTTTCTGTCTACCATTACATTTCTTAATGAATACTATCATTATATTTTCGAGGTCAGCTGAACAAGAATCTCCTCATAGCACATTTGACTTGCTTCTCCCAGGAACTGAAGGAGTACATCATTGTCTGTACTGCGCCTTTTCCCCATCACAGACAGCCAACAGCTCCAGCAGTGGGATGAAACTGGTGGGCTTATTTGTTCCCACTACTGCTAACCATCTGACCTTGACACCATCATTTAGATGAACAGGAAATACGTCATGCTGCCTTCCAAGAAGCTCGTTTATTAAAAAATCTGAAATTTTAATGGATCTTTTTCTGTGCTTTTATTGTTATTTTCCATTTTGCTAACCCATACCTCATGTTCAGGCCTGCCAAGTCACAACATTCTGCCTCTAAATGCTGTTGTATGAAGATTATGAGTTAGAGTCTCAGATTTCTCATGAAGCCATTTCCGAGGGGGATTGAGACCACTCAATGCCCCTCAGTGATGGCTTCATGAGAAATCTGACGCTTCATCTGACTTCAATCTTGCTTATTGAGTAAAGGCTGCTTCTCCCTGTCAAATGCTTTCTGAGAAACCTCTGGGATGATAAAAGAGGGCACAACTGAGCCAAATATGTAAAAAACAAAACAAAACTTGCACTAATGGTACAGCATGCCTAACTAATTTGGGATTTGGAGTTGGTCACTGAATCTCACCAAAGTCAACACGTGACACATTTGTGAATGTGTATAAATACATGGGTCTGATGGGAGTCCCTGCACACTGTACAGGGGTGCATACAGACTGTGAGCAGTGTACACGAGTATTGAGTAACAGTGAACTATAAGCTCTTTCCATATTATATTTTACAAATTCACTCAGACCAAATTAAATGACACAAAAGTTCCATGTATGGCCTGAGGGCATTGAGTTTGACACGTGATTTAAACATTAGCTGTTAACATCCATACACTACATTAAAACGTGAGCATGAATTTGCCAAACCTTGAATAGAACTGAACCTGATAGTCCAATATTACCAATTGCAACTGATCATAAACTGAAATGAAACTAAATATAGCTTTTATGCTTTATTTACCTTGGACAGACAGCTTGCTGGCACCCACATTACCTCATATCTATTCACATTTGGTCATGCATATCCCCAAATTCTGACTTGTATTTCTTATTACTTGGAGGTCAAAATGAACATTTTTTCCCCATATCACATGAATGCAGCAGAACAATGACCCTATTGACAAGGAGGCTTTATAGCCATCCTAGCATAGAGTATTCTTTCACTCCATCTAGAACATAAGACGACTCTTGTCAAGAAGAGAATAGTTTAATTCTTAGAACCTAATGAAATTAAAGCTTGATAGAAGAAAAAGACTGAGGAAAGAAAACACATGCAGGTCATTCTCAGAAGACGAGAGATAATAGAGAAGTATACTGTAGTTAAATATTTACAGGACTTATAAGTTGTCATTTTCATAAATGACTACCATCTATCCATCCATTATTTGTACCCGCTTATCCTGTTCTACAGGGTCGCAGGCAAGCTGGAGCCTATCCCAGTTGATTATGGGTGAGAGGCAGGGTACACCCTGGACAAGTCGCCAGGTTATCGCAGGGCTGACACAGAGACAAACAACCATTCACACTTACAGTCAGTTTAGAGCCACCAATTAGCCTAACCTGCATGTCGTTGGACTGCGGGGGAAACCGGAGCATCCGGAAGAAACCCATGCAGACACAGGGAGAACGTGCAAACTCCACAAAGGCCCTCGCTGGCCACTGGGCTCGAACCCAGGACCTTCTTGCTGTGAGGCGACAGTGCTAACCACTACACCACCGTGCCGCCCCTCAAATGACTACCATTAACTACATATTAATCAAAGAGTTTAAGTCATTAAAATCAGAATTACATAACATTAATGGTGTTTAGTAGATGCTCTTATCGAGAGTGACATACAACACACCCAGAGCAGCCTGGGGAGCAGTTGGGGTTAGGTGCCTTGCTCAACGGCACTTCAGCCATTCCTGTTAGTCCAGGGAATTGAACTGGAATTGAACTTTAATCCCAAAGCTGCTTCTCTAACCATTAGGTCATGGCTTCCTCACAGCTGAATGGGGTGAATAATTATGAGCACAGAATAGGTGAACAGATATCAGCATTTATTCTATCCACATTCACTGGATATGAGCAATCATGTGCTCTGGTTGGCTACTCTACTACTAGGATATCAGCTCATATACCTTGAGTAGAGAAAAACAAAATGATGGAGCTTGTTGCTGAACCAACCGAGGATGAAATAAAAACTACTCGAAAACAAACCCCCAAAAAAGTACAAAAAAAGCAATAATATGGAATGAGAGTATTCGATGGTAAGAACATATCTTTTTTTATTTTTCAAGAATTATTATTATAGCATTTTTCACAAATCGCTACTGTCATTTTGCTAGTTTGTTTACATTCTAAGCGGAAATGATTTTGTCGGGTGTTTTATATAATGCTTTTATTTAGTGAATTTGCAAAAAATAAAAATACAAACACTGTTTCTCAAAATCCAGTGAATGTGGATAGAATAAAACAGTTATTTCACTCAATCTTGTCGTACATGGCTTATAGACAACTTGGTGCTACGTGTCTCATCAGCTATCAGCTCATGTATGACTTGATTTCATGGACTAACTGTTAAATATGATGTTTTTTATTTTAGGATTCAGCTGAAAATGTGATTACCTTCAACACTGGGTGTCAGAACATGAGGAGCAAGGCAGAGGAGTAGTCCTTGGTTGTCCAAAGATCACAGTTTTTATCATGTGTTTTACACTGTGTATGTCTGGAATATGACTGCAACACTGTAAATTTTAAGCACCCCAGGAAAGCTATCAGAAATAAGCTGAACAACAAAAGTAAGCTGTACAAGACAATGAAAGTTGAAGAGCACATCAACTGAACAGTTTTTTGGATACAACTGTTTATCATACCTGTTTAAAGGGTCTCATTCATCCAATACAAACACAGCTAGCATTTTCAAATTGAGGCTAATGGTCAGTAGTTCTTGTCCAAGTGAGATGTAATAATAATAATAATAATAATAATAATAATAATAATAAGTTAAATTTATATAGCGCCTTTCAAGAAACCCAAGGACACTTTACAATTATAGACAAAGAAAAATAAAATAAAATAAAAATAATTAATAATAAAAAATAAAAAAGTAAAAAGTCCACCGAGTAGGGGTCAGGATGTAATTCCCGTGGTGTAGCAGCCGAGTCCCACATCTCCAGCACCGCTGCCGTGACGCCGTCAGCAACATCGCTCAACACCACACCATGGATCCATAAAGCGAGCACAGAAGCTCCGCCACACAGAGCGCTGGTGTGTCCCAAACCGCCTGCACAGCCACCGTGACACCACCGAACAACATCGCTCGGAACATCACGCCAAGCATTAAAGCACAGAGCGCTGGACAACCACGATGTAAATTGAGCAACGAGCTCACTGCAGTCCACAGCTGGGAACACAGGCATCACCCACAGTGAACCAAGGCCTGGAGGGAACCGACGCCCAAAACTGGGTCTGGAGCTACACCACAACCGGCAGACAAAACACTCAAACAAACATCAAACTACACAAACACACAGAAAAAAATAAATAAAAAAATGAAAATAGAAAAAGAAAATAAAAATAAAATTAAAAAAGCTCTACAGATACTCACTCTAGATCACCCGAGGCAACTTAGGCCCTGTCCACACGGCAACGGATTCAGGTGAATCTGATAAAATTGTTTATCGTTTCGGCCTGTCGTCCACATGGCACCAGCGTTTTGGGTGCCCCAAAACGAAATCTTTTGAGAACGGGTTCCAGAGTGGAAAAATCTGGCAATGGCGCCGTTGCGAAGTCGTCTGGATGAGTAGAATGGATTTGTTTACGATGACGTCACAACCACATGACTAGAACAAGCAGCACTCTCACTGTTTTGTATGAACCACTGCATTGCATTCACTTTTGTATACAGCTTTTCTTTTAAATAAACAAGTAACTGAACCATTTCTTGAATTTCTTTTTTTATTGGATAAGACTGCTTTTCAAAATGTTCACACACAATATAAAAAGTTATATAAATTATATAAAAATGCTTTTCAAAATGTTCACACAATAAGAAAATTAAGTTATATAAAACTATGCACACTAATAAAACTAATTTGTACACACAGAAGGCACGATTTCCTCGCGTAGTTGCAGCCATCTTCTTGTTGTTGTTGTGTGTTTGTTCCTGAGAGTGCTTCACGCCGGGTAGAAGAAGGGGTTTATGCGCATGCGTCTACTTCTTCTATTGTTCTGGTGTCTCCGATGGGACCGTCTTACAGCGCCCCTAGAGGTGTGGCATGTGTATTGCATCGTTTTCAGCAAGCGTTGCGTTGCCATATGTACCTGATATTTTACTGATCCATTGACCATGTGGACGCGATTTTTTTTTAATAAAATCTCGTTGCTGTTGTCGTGTGGATGTAGCCTTAAACAGGACAGAAAGGAGTGGAGGAATAGTACCCTAGTATTAAAAAGAGAGATGATCAGAAACACCATATACCATACAGTATGATAAACTCATAGGTAGATTGTTTTTGAGTCTGATGGCAGCTGCATCGTTGATCTTAATTAACTGTCATTTGTAAATCCTATTTCTGTTAATTTTAACATTATCTAGTCCATTTATCATGAGAGATACTCGATAACACAATCATTATCCCTCCTACCATTAAATGACAAAAAACCCCAAACATTTGACTGTTGCCCACAAGGAAAAATGCCCTTTTGCCTTTTTTTAAACACACACACATACACAAAAAAAAATCATAATTTTAATATTTAGTGAAATAAGGGGGCTGCACGGTGGTGTAGTGGTTAGCGCCGTCGCCTCACAGCAAGAAGGTCCGGATTCGAGCCCTGTGGCTGACGAGGGCCTTTCTGTGCGGAGTTTACATGTTCTCCCTGTGTCCGCGTGGGTTTCCTCCGGGTGCTCTGGTTTCCCCCACAGTCCAAAGACATGCAGGTTAGGTTAACTGGTGACTCTAAATTGACCGTAGGTGTGAATGTGAGTGTGAATGGTTGTCTGTGTCTATTGGCCCTTTTCCACTACCCTTTTTCAGCTCACTTCAGCTCACTTCAGCCCGACACAGCTCGCGTTTTGAGTACCTCAGAGCAGCACGACTCAGCTCGCTTCAGCCCTACTTAGCACCCAAAACTCGCACGGTTTTGGAGTAGGGCTGAAGCGAGCCAAACCGAGCCGAGTGGGGCTAGGGGCGTGAGGAGACACTCCCCTGTGCACTGATTGGTGAGGAGGAGTGTCCTCACATGCCCACACATGCCCCGCGAGCACGCTGGGATCTGTAAACACCGTAAACCCGGAAGAAGGAGAATTACGAATTATGAGAATTTCTGAAGCCTTATGCGCCTCGCCTCATCTATACGCTCTTGCCAGTTTCTGTTGGCATTGTCGGTGACAACAAGCCACAGCACCAAGACCAGCAACACTAACGACTCCATGTCCTCCATGTTTATTGTTTACTATCCGGGTCGTGAGACTACCACTTAAAAGATCACTGATGTCACTGTTTGCGCTGCCTAACAACATCACGTGATGTCCACCCACTTTTGCTAACTCCACCCAATGTGTCCACCCACTTCCAGCCAGCACGGTTCAGCGCGGTTGTAGTCAAAATGCAAGTCCAGCAGCCCCGCTCAGCTCAACTCAGCCCAACTCAGCACGGCACGGCTCAGCCCAACTCAGCCGCGTTGGTAGTGGAAAAGCGGCATATGTGTCAGCCCTGTGATGACCTGGCGATTTGTCCAGGGTGTGTCTTGTCTAAGACAGAAGCCTTAGCATCGAGGTCTACTGGAAACCCCCACACACAGACCAGTACCTACTCTTCGACTCTCACCACCCACTGGAACACAAATTGGGGGTCATTAGGACCTTGCAACACAGGGCTCAGAACATCCCTACAACGGTAGAGGGAAAAGAGAAGGAGCAGTATCACATCAAGAAAGCACTTCAGAACTGCAGGTATCCCAACTGGTCTTTCTTTAAGAGCAGAAAAAGGAACATAATGGACAAGGAGGATAACAGGAACAAATGCAAGAACATTGTCATTCCCTACATTTCTGGTCTATCTGAGAAACTCAGGAGGATCTTCTACAAACACAACATTCCGGTACATTTCAGACCCAGTAACACCCTGAAGCAGAAACTGGTCCACCCTAAGGACAGAATAGCCAGACACAAACAGGACAATGTAGTGTATGCAATTCAGTGCAGTGAGGAATGCACGGACTCGTATATTGGGAAACCAAACAACCACTTCACAGACGTATGGCTCAACACAAGAGAGCCAGTTCCTCAGGCCAGGACTCTGCTGTCTACCTTCATCTTAACAACGAAGGACACTCATTTCAGGATTGCAACGTACACATTTTAGCCAGAGAGGATCGTTGGTATGAGTGAGGAGTTAAAGAAGCCATTTTTGTCAACCTGGAACGGCCATGACTGAACAGAGGTGGGGGTCTAAGACATCATTTATCAGCCACCTACAATGCAGTCCTTGGCACACTTCCCAGACAACTGAATGCACACCAAAACCCAGCTGTTTTCAGTGACTCACAAGAGGACAGAGAGAATCAGCATTCCATTGATCACCTTAACGGGCAATCCATTGATCGCCCTAACGACTCTTGAGGCCATTCACATCCAGCCCCCAGTGACCCACACCAACAGGATGACTCAACGACACCTTAGATGAGCTTTTCATCCATGAGAGGATAAATACATGATACTCCCTACTAGTCAGACAGAACTGAAGAAGCCTTTCGAATGAGAGGTGAAACATCTTCAAGAATCTTCAAGCAAGTCCAGTTGCTCTCTTTTACCACCCACAGTTAAAAGACAACCCAGTTAAACAAATGAGACAAAAATAATATTCTTGGTCATTTATTTATTGAGGAAAATGATCCAATATTACATACCTGTGAGTGGCAAAAGTATGTGAACCTTTGCTTTCAGTATCTGGTGTGACCCCCTTGTGCAGCAATAACTGCAACTAAACGTTTCCAGTAACTGTTGATCAGTCCTGCACACCAGCTTGGAGGAATTTTAGCCCATTCCTCCATACAGAACAGCTTCAACTTTGGGATGCTAGTGGGTTTCCTCACATGAACTGCTCGCTTCAGGTCCTTCCACAGCATTTCGATTGGATTAAGGTCAGGACTTTGACTTGGCCATTCTAAAACATTAACTTTATTCTTCTTTAATCATTCTTTGGTAGAACGACTTGTGTGCTTAGGGTCGTTGTCTTGGTGCATGACCCACCTTCTCTTGAAATTCAGTTCATGGACAGATGTCCTGACATTTTCCTTTAGAATTCGCTGGTATAATTCAGAATTCATTGTTCTATCAATGATGGCAAGCCATTCTGGCCCAGATGCAGCAAGATAGGCCCAAACCATGACACTACCACCACCATGTTTCACAGATGGGATAAGGTTCTTATGCTGGAATGCAGTGCTTTCCTTTCTCCAAACATAACACTTCTTATTTAAACCAAATAGTTCTATTTTGGTCTCATCCATCCACAAAACATTTTTCCAATAGCCTTCTGGCTTGTCCACGTGATCTTTAGCAAACTGCAGATGATCAGCAATGTTGTTTTTGGAGAGCAGTGGCTTTTTCCTTGCAACCCTGCCATGCACACCATTGTTGTTCAGTGTTCTCCTGATGGTGGACTCATGAACATTAACATTAGGCAATGTGAGAGAGGCCTTCAGTTGCTTAGAAGTTACCCTGGGGTCCTTTGTGACCTCGCCGACTATTACATGCCTTGCTCATGGAGTGATCTTTGTTGGTCGACCACTCCTGAGGGGGGTAACAATAGTCTTGAACTTCCTCCATTTGTACACAATCTGTCTGACTGTGGATTGGTGGAGTCCAAACTCTGGTTTTGTAACCAGAAATCTCCTTTGTTCGTGCCATGATACACTTCCACAAACATGTGTTGTGAAGATCAGACTTTGATAGATCCCTGTTCTTTAAATAAAACGGGGTTCCCACTCACACCTGATTGTCATCCCATTGATTGAAAACACCTGACTCTAATTTCACCTTCAAATTAACTGCTAATCTTAGAGGTTCACATACTTTTGCCACTCACAGATATGTAATATTGGATCATTTTCCTCAATAAATAAATGGCCAAGTATAAGATTTTTTTCTCATTTGTTTAACTGGGTTCTCTTAATCTACTTTTAGGACTTGTGTGAAAATCTGATGATGTTTTAGGTCATATTTATGCAGAAATATAGAAAATTCTAAAAGGTTCACAAACTTTCAAGCACCATTGTATATAGTTCTTCCCAGCTGATTCAGTAAAAAACCCCCAGAAAGGAACAGTCAGAGAAACAGACAGAAGTAGTTTATCACAGTTTCCAATTAATCTCACTGACAAATTAATCGAAATTTAGAAATTAGTTCAGCCAACGGTCATAATCCTAGCTTGATCTAAGCCTAGTGGTACCAGGTAGATGCTTGGAAAGCTCATCACTCAATCGAAACCACAAAAGACAGTCCCTTAAAGAGTTAAGAGTTACCGTGCATTAGTGCAGGGCTTCCTTGAAGAGATGTCCGTCGAGACTGATTTTAGTGAAGACTCAAATTAAATAAACTCAAACTACCAAGTTTGCCTTTTATCAAATCATTCTTTCTGGATTTTGGTTTAATAAAAGTATAAAGATGGGAGCATACAGTACTGTGCAAAAAATCTTCAGCACATGTAAAGAAATGCTGTTGATCAAAAATGTCTTAAAAAATAATGAAATGAACAGAATAATAAATAATAATGAAATGAATTTTTTTCAACATTAAAAAAATACTATAAACAGCAGTAAGCCATAATAAATGAAACAAAGTCAATATCTGGTGTGAGACGACCCATCTCATCTCATCTCGTTATCTCTAGCTGCTTTATCCTGTTCTACAGGGTCGCAGGCAAGCTGGAGCCTATCCAAGCTGACTATGGGCGAAAGGCGGGGTACACCCTGGACAAGTCGCCAGGTCATCACAGGGCTGACACATAGACACAGACAACCATTCACACTCACATTCACACCTACGGTCAATTTAGAGTCACCAGTTAACCTAACCTGCATGTCTTTGGACTGTGGGGGAAACCGGAGCACCCGGAGGAAACCCACGCGGACACGGGGAGAACATGCAAACTCCGCACAGAAGGGCCCTCGCTGGCCACAGGGCTCGAACCCGGACCTTCTTGCTGTGAGGCGACAGCGCTAACCACTACACCACTGTGCCGCCCCTGTGAGACGACCCTTTGCTTTAAAAAAAAATAGTAGTCTCAGGTACAATGAGTGCAGTTTTATGCAGAAATGAGCTGTAGGTTTTAATGAGCATCTTGCAGAACCAGCCACAGTTCTTCTGGACACTTTGACTGTCACACTCGCTTCTTCATTTTGCACCAAACCCAGTTGCCTTCATTATGTTTTCTTTTTTAATCTGAAAAGTGCTCTCTTATGTAATATGTTGCTCAGATACAAACTTTTTTTCTGTAACATTTAATTTTGTGCTGGGAAACGAACATTTGGACTCTAAAATGTTTTTGTACTGACTCGATAATGTAGAAGTCATCAAATAGAAATCTATAACAAAGTTTGTATGAAAAAAATAGGGAGCCTAAGACTTTTGCACAGTACTGTATGTAAAAGCAAATAAATGTTTGACAGATTGTCTGCAGTGAGGCTTCTATCTCTTAAGCATTCCTTGTTTATAATCTGAGATCTATTGAAGTCCTGACAAGATTCAGATTTACTGGATCTTTTATAGTTAAAAGCAAGCACTTCAAGTGTATGATTAAAGACCACAGCCAATCTCCAAGAGACTGGATTCAGTCCATTAGAGACCAGCTTCTCAGAATTTCCTACACTCAGGTTAGTTCTACCTTTATGTTAATGCAAGTGTTCTTTGAGGCCCTGTCCACACGGCAACGGATTCAGGTGAATCTGATAAAATTGTTTATCGTTTCGGCCTGGCGTCCACATGGCACCGGCGTTTTGGGTGCCCCAAAACGAAATCTTTTGAGAACGGGTTCCAGAGTGGAAAAATCTGGCAACGGCGCCGTTGCGAAGTCGTCTGTATGAGTAGAACGGATTTGTTTACGATGACGTCACAACCACATGACTAGAACAAGCAGCACTCTCGCTGTTTTGTATGAACCACTGCATTGCATTCACTTTTGTATACAGCTTTTCTTTTAAATAAACAAGTAACTGAACCATTTCTTGAATTTCTTTTTTTATTGGATAAGACTGCTTTTCAAAATGTTCACACACAATATAAAAAGTTATATAAATTATATAAAAATGCTTTTCAAAATGTTCACACACAATAAGAAAATTAAGTTATATAAAACTATGCACACTAATAAAACTAATTTGTACACACAGAAGGCACGATTTCCTCGCATAGTCACAGCCATCTTCTTCTTGTTGTTGTGTGTTTGTTCCTGAGAGTGCTTCACACCAGGTAGAAGAAGGGGTTTATGCGCATGCGTCCTACTTCTTCTATTGTTCTGGTGTCTCCGATGGGACCGTCTTACAGCGCCCCTAGAGGTGTGGCATGTGTATTGCATTATTTTCAGCAAGCGTTGCGTTGCCATATGTACCTGATATTTTACTGATCCGTTGCCCATGTGGACGCGATATTTTTTTAAATAAAATCTCGTTGCTGTTGTCGTGTGGATGAAGCCTGAGGGTGTGCAAAGGTGAGGAGTGTGGAGGGTGTGAAACCCCCATCTCTGAGCTGCTGGTTTCAGAATGACTCACAATCGCAACTGCATGTACTTGTTTCATCAGCCTGTTGATCTCTCTGGAAAGTATCAGAAGGTGAGATTGATATCTCATAGAATCCAGCTTAGTTTCTGCCGCTTTTCCGTAAGCCTCACTCACAAGTTTCTACTCAGAATTTTCTATATTTCTGCATAAATATGACCAAAAACCTCATCAGATTTTCACACAAGTCCTAAAACTAGATAAAGAGAGCCCAGTTAAACAAATGAGGCAAAAATATTATCCTTGGTCATTTATTTATTGAGGAAAATGATCCATTACATATCTGTGAGTGGCAAAAGTATGTGAACCTTTGCTTTCAGTATCTGGTGTGACCCCCTTGTGCAGCAATAACTGCAACTAAACGTTTCCGGTAACTGTTGATCAGTCCTGCACACCGGCTTGGAGGAACTTTAGCCCATTCCTCCGTACAGAGCAGCTTCAACTCTGGAATGTTGGTGGGTTTCCTCACATGAACTGCTTGCTTCAGGTTCTTCCACAACATTTTGATTGGATTAAGGTCAGGACTTTGACTTGGCCATTCCAAAACATTAACTTTATTCTTCTTTAAACATTCTTTGGTAGAACGACTTGTGTGCTTCGGGTCGTTGTCTTGCTGCATGACCCACCTTCTCTTGAGATTCAGTTCATAGACAGATGTCCTGACATTTTCCTTTAGAATTTGCTGGTATAATTCAGAATTCATTGTTCCATCAATGATGGCAAGCCGTCCTGGCCCAGATGCAGCAAAACAGGCCCAAACCATGATACTACCACCACCATATATGTATATATTTTGGTGTCTTTGTGACCATTGACCCAAATTTTAACATGAAGCCTGTGTTTACATTTTGCCAGGCAAAGTTACCGCAAGTAGTGTGTTAGCCAGTTAAAAGGAGGCACAGGGTTTTTTTTCTTTCTTTCGATAGTTCTATTTTTGACCTTGTATTTTGTGGTTATAGTAGCCTCCAAAATCAACAGAATATAAATGTTCTTTCTATTTAGTTTTAAAGAGAGACAGGGTTTTGTTTTGTTTTTCTAATACCGAACCATGTTAATAAATTTTTTTTTCTCTTCATTATTGATGGTGTTTATGCCATTTAATTTAATGTCCTTGGAAACACATGAAGTCCGCATTGGGAAATAGTCCCATAAATAATTCAGCCTTTAGTTTACTGGTAATACATTTTTTTAGTGTGTAAGAGTATGTAATGTATGAAGTAGTACAGTAAAGTAATAACAAATTATATTGGTAATTAACTACAAAGTGTACTTTTTTTATTAATTAGAGTAAGCTGAAAGTATAACTGAGCATACACTACCGTTCAAAAGTTTGGGGTCACTTTGAAATTTCCTTATTTTTGAAAGAAAAGCACTGTTCTTTTCAATGAAGAAGATCACTTTAAACTAATCAGAAATACACTTTATACATTGCTAATGTGGTAAATGACTATTCTAGCTGCAAATGTCTGGTTTTTGGTGCAATATCTCCATAGGTGTATAGAGGCCCATTTCCAGCAACTATCACTCCAGTGTTCTAATGGTACAATGTGTTTGCTCATTGCCTCAGAAGGCTAATGGATGATTAGAAAACCCTTGTACAATCATGTTAGCACAGCTGAAAACAGTTGAGCTCTTTAGAGAAGCTATAAAACTGACCTTCCTTTGAGCAGATTGAGTTTCTGGAGCATCACATTTGTGGGGTCGATTAAATGCTCAAAATGGCCAGAAAAATGTCTTGACTATATTTTCTATTCATTTTACAACTTATGGTGGTAAATAAAAGTGTGACTTTTCATGGAAAACACAAAATTGTCTGGGTGACCCCAAACTTTTGAATGGTAGTGTACTATTACTACAGTAAGAATATATTAATGGGAAATCACTTGTATATTAGTAGGACTCTCACAATATATTTTCTATGCATTTACAACACAAAGTAAACTTTATTCTCTCTAATCAAACATGTATATTAGTACATAGACAGCCATATACTTAGGTGTACTAAATATACTTTAAGTACTTCCACTTTAGCACATAAAACAACACTAAATACATTTCAAATTGTGCTTTTTTTTTAAAAAAATTTAATGACAACTTAAGTGTACCTAGTACAAAATTAGTTGTTCCAAAATGGCAAAATTCAAGTTAACTAATCATTAAAACACTTGAATTATACTGATGATTAGTCTGACTGCAAGTACACTCAAGTACATTAAAATGTAATATACTGTACTTAGCATATTTATTTTTCACCAGGGCAGAACAATCCAAGTCAAAGTCCTTCCCGCACCATTCATGAGATGTTTGGCGGTGCCAATCTCCGTTTAGTAGCCAGACAGAACAATGCAAATGGAAAATTTTTTGGGGGGTTGACAGAATACATTATCAAGCGGTGTGGTTAAGCATACTGATGCATGACGAGTTCCATTTCCTTTAAGAACTGCGTGCATGTAATGCAGCATATCAATGTTTTCTGAGTTATAACAGTCCTAATTTCCTGGTACCAGACATATTTTCTGTCTTCCTTGTCACTATATTTATGTTAGTGTGTACATTGTTATTTTGAATGCCAAAAGTCCAAAATACAGGTCAAAAGCCCAGACACAGATATCATGCTAATACATATCATGAAAGGCATGAAAGAGATATGAGTGGCATGGTGGTGTAATGGTTAGCACTCAGTGCGTTTACATGCACATAGAGAAAATCGAATTTCAGCTGTTGCTCGACTGAAATCGAAGTTCTAAATGCCATGGAAACACCTTAGCTCAGCTGAAATCGAACCGAACTTGATTTCTCGTAATCGAGCTACACGACCTAGATTATGCAATTGTAGCCGAGCTACTTAGTGCATGTAAACCCTTCCGGAAGTGACGAGTGACGAGACCACAAGCGGGAAACACAACAGCCTCAGTCGGCATGACAACGAATCATGACAACGGCATGAATCTTTTCTTTTTGTGGCATTGTTTGCACTGTTAAAATTTAGCTCACTTACTGTATCACCAAATACATCTGTACAGCTGTTGCATAGCTGTGAATTGTGTACATAAACAAGTCATTGTATTTGTGTGTGTGCATGCACGTGTATATATGTCCAACATCTGAAGAATGTCAATAAAAACAAAACAATTGAACTTTTTGTGTGTTTATTAAGACATAAGTTAAATTGTAAGCAAAAAAATATTTTTTTGTAAGCAAAAAATGGACTTTAGAAAAATATACAATTGTGCAAAATAAGTTGTCTTACAAAACAGTGGTCTGTGCAGGACAGTTTGTAGCCATACAGTCTGTTAGAGCAAGCCTAACAGCTTGAGCATGGAACTTGTGAACACGGAACTGCCAGTGTTGCCAGATTGGGCGGTTTTAAGTGCATTTTGGCAGATTTGAACATGTTTTGGGCTGGAAAACATCAGCAGTATCTGGCAACACTGCTGATAACTTTGTTTATACTCTTGAATAGCTCTTCTTCATGATGACAACCGGAAGTGTACCAACACGATGGGGCGTGTAGCGCCACCCGTGGCTCGGGTGCACAATGTACCTCACACAATAGCTTGATTTCCTTGTGTGCATGTAGGATTGGATTTCTCTGGGACCCCTGCTGGGACCCTTAGCTCGATTACCGACAGTAGCTCGATTTGGATGTGCATGTAAACGCAGTGACTGTTTCCTCATAGGAAGAAGTTTCTGGGTTAGAATTTGCATGTTCTCCCCTGTACCTGTATGGGTTTCCTCTGGCTGCTCTGGTTTCCTCCCACAGTCCAAAGATGTGGATTAGCTCAACTGACAACTCTAAATTGCCCATAGGTGTGAATGGTTGTTTGTTTCTGTGTTAGTCTTGTGATTGGTTGGAGACCAGCCCAGGGTGTATCCTGAAGTCAGCTGGGATTAGCTCCACTTTCCCCCACAACCCTGATAGATAAACTGTAAAGAGGACTTTCACATGACATCACTGCAACTGCGGATTTGTTTATGCAGCCATGTTGCCTGGTGAGCTTTGTGATTGCCAGAGACCAACACAAGTGTACACAAGTGATTATAAGCAAATTTAGTGCATCTACAGAAACTTGTAGAAGTTACATCTAAAAGAACAATGCCAGAGACCTGTAGTGCTTTTGGATGTAATAACAGATGTGGAGATCAGCCTGGTTTAACTTTTCACCATTTCTTGGCAAACACAGAAAGACAAGTAAAATGGTGAGCTGCAGTTAAACAGGAAGACTGGATGATAAAAACATTCCTGTGTGTGTGAAGAACGTTTTATATCAGGTTAGTGTGCAATGTTAAAAGCTCTGTGCAACGTTAAAATGTAGATCTGGATGTGGGCTTTGGACGTGATATATTTTATTAGACCTAAAACTTGGCTTGACTAGCAGCATATTTGTTATGTACTGACAATGTAGATGAGGCTATACACCATAAAATATATGAGCTTGAGGCAATGGCTTGTTTATTACTGTTAGAAGTCCACATTTGAGCTTACCTTTGTCATAATAAGGTATTTTTCTTGATCGGGAATTTCCCATAACATTCCGGCATGAAACCTGCCTCAAAATATTGGTAGGCATCTGTACTTTTGTAAGCCTTTAGCATCTCTGGTGTATTTAGAAATCCATTCCATTCCATTATCCATAACTGCTTATCCTGTACAGGGTCGCAGGCAAGCTGGAGCCTATCCCAGTTGACTATGGGCGAGAGATGGGGTATACCCTGGACAAGTCGCTAGGTCATCACAGGGCTGACACATAGAGACAAACAACCATTCACACTCACATTTACAGTCAATTTAGAGCCACCAATTAACCTAGCCACATGTCTTTGTACTGTGGGAGAAACCAGAGCACCTGGAGGAAACCCAAGCAGACACGGGGAGAACATACAAATTCCACACATAAAGGCCCCCGTTGGCTGCTGGGCTTGAACCCAGAACCTTCTTGCTGTGAGGCCACAGTGTTAACCATTACACCACCGTGCCACCCTGTATTTATAAATCCCAAATACAAAATAGTTCAGGATATCATAGTGTCTCAAATCTGGTAGCTGGTTTGCCGAACACTTTTCAAGTGGAATAAATACATTTGTGGGTAAATTAAGGAGAGCAAGCCTTTATTTTTGTTACATGTCCACTCAAGCACAGCAAAATTCCTCCTCTGCACTTAACCCATCTGAAGCAGTAAATACGTGTGTGTGTGCACGCGTGTCAGTAAACCTGCTGAGACCAACCAAAGTACAAACATGGACACTTTGAACTACCGTTCCCAAGAACCACAGCGACCCCTTTCACCAGTCTATTGATTACAGCTGCTACTCATCTCCCTAATTACCTGTCTCTCTATTTAAGCTTCCCACTCACTTCACTCAAATGCAAAGTATCATTCTGTCTTCTCAGTTCATACCAAGCCTTGTATTTTCTGTCTGCCTCTCGCTATTCTGACCTTTGCCCTCTCTCCATGTTTATGTTCTCTGTCTTTCCTCTACTACGCTGTTTGCCGATCGCCCGACCCTCACTAGTTTCTTGACTTCGATTCCTGTCTCACATCTTTGCTTTGTTTACAGTTTGCACCCCGCTCTCCTTTGCACATACCGTACATCCGTAAGTGCCTGCACTCTGACAGGATACTTTGCCGATCATGGATGTAGCGGAAGAGGCAAAGCAAACTGCTCTGGATGCTCAGTGGTGTCTACTAGGAGAACATCAACAGATGCTTGCAGACCTCAACACTTGAATGGCACAACTTGCAACTGTGATGCCGCAGGCCCTCCTAACACGTCCGGAATCTTCTCCTAGCCCAGCGCTGCAGCTTCCCACTCTGGAGAAATTCACTGGAGATGCTCTCACCTGTAAAGGTTTTCTACTTCAATGCTCCATGTACTTCGCTACTATGCCTAATCTTTCCGATGAACACAAAATCACTAAGTTTTTGTCCTTTCTGACTGGCAAAGCACTATGATGGGCAAGTGCTGTTTGGACAAAGGCGGTGAGCAGACCACATTGTATGAGCAACTCCTTGCCCTATTCAAGAGAGTGTTCGACCATGAACCTGAAGGGATTGAGGTCGGTGAAAGTTTGCTTACTATGTAGGGGGCTACCATGCTGTAGCCATAGTACCCACAATTCCCTGCTTCACTTTATGGCCCATCTTCTCCCCTTTCACTGTTACAGCATTGAACACAACAATCCCTGTACTTGATACCATGTTTTATTTCCGCTCATTCTTCTCACACTCACTGTAATGGTATTGGATACAGAGATGATACCGGATACCAAATACAGTGACGACACGACTGTGCTTTAAAACCCGCAGTGGAATCGAAATTCTTTCTCTCTGGTGGTGGATCCCCACACGTGAAAGAGACGTCATTGCATCTGTGCCAAAGAAGAACAAAGAACAAAGAATGAGCTATTGATACGGGACTTTTAGCCAAAGTTCAATGTATTTGATCTTTGCATAGTTGTAATAATAACTGAACCGGTTAGTTACTGCAGCCCACACAGGATATTAAAAGAGAAAAGGCGACCGGATCCCTTTTCCCTTTCCCAACATTGACGAACTACAAGCAAGATTCCTTCCAGATCATTGGATGACCGACGGGACACCAAAGATATTCAGCTGACAAGCTGTAAAAGAAAAAGGAACAGAACTGTTTTCTCCCTGGGCCTGTGTTCCATGCTATCTTTGGATAACAGACGACGCACCTTTGGTCACCAAGCAAGAGCGATCTCAAGTAAGGCTGGCATCTGGGCAATTGTTAGTCTTAGCTGTGGCTAGTTAATGCGAAGAGTGTTGTTTATTTGAATTCATTCATGGTTTAAATGTACGCATTTTGATTCACATGAAAGTCGGTCTTAGACCACGTGTTGTTTGATTTGCTTTGTTTACTATTTGTATTAGTTAGATCATGCATGCGTTCTCTCACGCTCTTTCTCTCTCTTTTTAACTCCCTCCATCGCACTACACCCCTCAACATTGGGATTTCAGGAGTAACTAAGGGTTGGGTAGAAGTTTGGGTTTAAGGCCTAGTTGAGACTAGCTCTTAAGTTACAGATCCTTTGTTACTCTTCCTCATGCGCTCTCCTTGTTGCCCATCCCCCCCTTTAGGTGGTGCCTAGCACAAAGGCTCGCGCACTACATTCACATACCACACCTATCTCTTGCCTGCGTGCCGCGCACAGCCTCGTTCCCTCACTCCCCTCCTCCTTGTCGTGTGCCTGTGCACACTCTCCCTAGCTCCTCTCATCTCGTTAGTGCACAGCTGTGCACATGCACGCAGATGCCTACACACACACACACACACACACACACACACACACACACACACACACACTCTCACACAGACACGCATAAACACGTGATTTCCCTCTCACATTTTAACATTCACTCGCCCCTACACTCATTTATTCCCGACATTGTCACACTTGCATATAGCCCATTACTTCTGATCACCATTCATGCCTTAGTTATCATCATATTCACTGCTGATTTCTTACTCTGTTTACTGCTGGTTATCATCCTGTCTACTGCTGGTTATTATTCTACTTACTACTGACTATTGCTTGATACACTACTGATTATTACTTGTATACATTGTATCACCATTTATATTGAATTATTCCTTGGCTGCTATTGTTGCTATATCTGATCAGTATTAGTTTGCTAATTCATGTCAGCTATTTCAATAAATGGTACCTTTGGAGTAAACTGTGTCCTGTCTATTGCTACAACATTCACTGAGTGCCAACCTCTGCCAACAAGTATTCTAATTGCCTTCACCCATTTGGTTGTTATATGAATGTTATAGATCTAGAGTAAATGTATTACATTAGCGCTACAATACTCACTAAAACTGGCGGCATGGTGGTGTAGTGGTTAGCGCTGTTGCCTCACAGCAAGAAGGTTCGGGTTCGAGTCCTGTGGCCGGCGAGGGCCTTTCTGTGCGGAGTTTGCATGTTCTCCCCGTGTCCGTGTGGGTTTCCTCTGGGTGCTCCGGTTTCCCCCACAGTCCAAAGACATGCAGGTTAGGTTAACTGGTGACTCTAAATTGACCGTAGGTGTGAATGTGAGTGTGAATGGTTGTCTGTGTCTATGTGTCAGCCCTGTGATGACCTGGTGACTTGTCCAGGGTGTACCCCGCCGTTCGCCCGTAGTCAGCTAGGATAGGCTCCAGCTTGCCTGCGACCCTGTAGAACAGGATAAAACGGCTAGAGATAATGAGATGAGATGAGATGATTTGATAAGCCTATTGCACCTACAACTATTTCTCAAGGTTCCAAAAGCATTGCTGAGTATGCCCTGGATTTCAGAACATTAGCGGTGGGCAGTGGATAGAATGATCCTGCCCTGAAAGCAGTTTTCCGCCAAGGTCTGCACCTTGAGATCCTTAGCGAACTGGCCTGTAGAGACGAAAAACTCAAGCTGGACTCTCTCATCGACTTACAGTGGTGCTTGAAAGTTTGTGAACCCTTTAGAATTTTCTATATTTCTGCATAAATATGACCTAAAACATCATCAGATTTTCACACAAGTCCTAAAAGTAGATAAAGAGAACCCAGTTAAACAAATGAGACAAAAATATTATACTTTGTCATTTATTTATTGAGGAAAATGATCCAATATTACATATCTGTGAGTGGCAAAAGTATATGAACCTCTAGGATTAGCAGTTAATTTGAAGGTGAAATTAGAGTCAACTGCTTTCAATCAATGGGATGACAATCAGGTGTGAGTGGGCACCCTGTTTTATTTAAAGAACAGAGATCTATCAAAGTCTGGTCTTCACAACACATGTTTGTGGAAGTGTATCCTGGCACGAACAAAGGAGATTTCTAAGAACCTCAGAAAAAGCATTGTTGATGCTCATCAGGCTGGAAAAGGTTACAAAACCATCTCTAAAGAGTTTGGACTCCACCAATCCACAGTCAGACAGATTGTGTACAAATGGAGGAAGTTCAAGACCATTGTTACCCTCCCCAGGAGTGGTCGACCAACAAAGATCACTCCAAGAGCAAGGCATGTAATAGTCTGCGAGGTCACAAAGCACCCCAGGGCCACTTCTAAGCAACTGAAGGCCTCTCTTACATTGACTAATGTTAATGTTCATGAATCCACCATCAGGAGAACACTGAACAACAATGGTGTGCATGGCAGGGTTGCAAGGAGAAAGCCACTGCTCTCCAAAAACAACATTGCTGCTCGTTTGCAGCTTGCTAAACATCATGTGGACAAGCCAGAAGGCTATTGGAAAAATGTTTTGTGGACAGATGAGACCAAAATAGAACTTTTTGGTTTAAATGAGAAGCATTATGTTTGGAGAAAGGAAAACACTGCATTCCAGCATAAGAACCTTATCCCATCTGTGAAACATGGTGGTGGTAGTAGTATCATGGTTTGAGCCTGTTTTGCTGCATCTGGGCTAGGACAGCTTGCCATCATTGATGGAACAATGAATTCTGAATTATACCAGCAAGTTCGAAAAGGAAAATGTCAGAACATCTGTCCATGAACTGAATCTCAAGAGAAGGTGGGTCATGCACCAAGACAACGACTCTAAGCACATAAGTCGTTCTACCAAAGAATGGTTAAAGAAGAATAAAGTTAATGTTTTGGAATGGCCAAGTCAAAGTCCTGAACTTAATCCAATGGAAATGTTGTGGAAGGACCTGAAGCGAGCAGTTCATGTGAGGAAACCCACCAACATCCCAGAGTTGAAGCTGTTCTGTACAGAGGAATGGGCTAAAATTTCTCCAAGCCGGTGTGCAGGACTGATCAACAGTTACCGGAAATGTTTAGCTACAGTTATTGCTGCACAAGGGGGTCACACCAGATACTGAAATCAAAGGTTCACATACTTTTGTCACTCACAGATATTTAATATTGGATCATTTTACTCAATAAATAAATGACCAAGTACAACCCTGATTCCAAAAAAGTTGGGACAAAGTACAAATTGTAAATAAAAACGGAATGCAATGATGTGGAAGTTTCAAAATTCCATATTTTATTCAGAATAGAACATAGATGACATATCAAATGTTTAAACTGAGAAAATGTATCATTTAAAGAGAAAAATTAGGTGATTTTAAATTTCATGACAACAACACATCTCAAAAAAGTTGGGACAAGGCCATGTTTACCACTGTGAGACATCCCCTTTTCTCTTTACAACAGTCTGTAAACGTCTGGGGACTGAGGAGACAAGTTGCTCAAGTTTAGGGATAGGAATGTTAACCCATTCTTGTCTAATGTAGGATTCTAGTTGCTCAACTGTCTTAGGTCTTTTTTGTCGTATCTTCCGTTTTATGATACACCAAATGTTTTCTATGGGTGAAAGATCTGGACTGCAGGCTGGCCAGTTCAGTACCCGGACCCTTCTTCTACGCAGCCATGATGCTGTAATTGATGCAGTATGTGGTTTGGCATTGTCATGTTGGAAAATGCAAGGTCTTCCCTGAAAGAGACGTCGTCTGGATGGGAACATATGTTGCTCTAGAACCTGGATATACCTTTGAGCATTGATGGTGTCTTTCCAGATGTGTAAGCTGCCCATGCCACACGCACTAATGCAACCCCATACCATCAGAGATGCAGGCTTCTGAACTGAGCGCTGATAACTACTTGGGTCGTCCGTCTCCTCTTTAGTCCGAATGACACGGCGTCCCTGATTTCCATAAAGAAGTTCAAATTTTGATTCGTCTGACCACAGAACAGTTTTCCACTTTGCCACAGTCCATTTTAAATGAGCCTTGGCCCACAGAAAACGTCTGCGCTTCTGGATCATGTTTAGATATGGCTTCTTCTTTGAATTATAGAGTTTTAGCTGGCAACGGAGGATGGCATGGTGAATTGTGTTCACAGATAATGTTCTCTGGAAATATTCCTGAGCCCATTTTGTGATTTCCAATACAGAAGCATGCCTGTATGTGATGCAGTGCCGTCTAAGGGCCCAAAGATCACGGGCATCCAGTATGGTTTCCTGGCCTTGACCCTTACGTACAGAGATTCTCTGAATCTTTTGATGATATTATGCACTGTAGATGATGATATGTTCAAACTCTTTGCAATTTTACACTATCGAACTCCTTTCTGATATTGCTCCACTATTTGTCGGCGCAGAATTAGGGGGATTGGTGATCCTCTTCCCATCTTTACTTCTGAGAGCCGCTGCCACTCCAAGATGCTCTTTTTATACTCAGTCATGTTAATGACCTATTGCCAACTGACCTAATGATTTGCAATTTGGTCCTCCAGCTGTTCCTTTTTTGTACCTTTAACTTTTCCAGCCTCTTATTGCCCCTGTCCCAACTTTTTTGAGATGTGTTGCTGTCATGAAATTTCAAATGAGCCAATATTTGGCATGAAATTTCAAAATGTCTCACTTTCGACATTTGATATGTTGTCTATGTTCTATTGTGAATACAATATCAGTTTTTTAGATTTGTAAATTATTGCATTCCGTTTTTATTTACAATTTGTACTTTATCCCAACTTTTTTGTAATCGGGGTTGTATAATATTTATGTCTCATTTGTTTAACTGGGTTTTAGGACTTATGTGAAAATCTGATGTTTTAGGTCATATTTATGCAGAAATATAGAAAATTCTAAAGGGTTCACAAACTTTCAAGCACCACTGTACATGGTTGTGTATATTCCCTATCCCAAAAGGAACATGCTGCCATAGAGGAGTATATTCAAGAGGCCCTCAAGCAAGGGTACAGTACATATGCCCCTCCAAGTCTCCCGCATCAGCTGGCTTCTTTTTTGTGGAGAAACGAGGTGGTGGACTTCGACCATGTATTGATTACAGGGGTTTAAACCAGGTCTCCACCAAGTATCTCTATCCTCTTCCCCTTGTTCCTGCAGCCCTGGAGCAACTCAGATCTGCAAAAATCTTTTCTAAAATTGACCTATGCAGTGCATATAACTTAATCAGGATAAAGAAGGGCGATGAATGGAAGAACACCTTCAGCCCTACTGCCGGCCATTTTGAGTACCGGGTAATGCCTTATGGCCTTTCTTTGTCTCCCAGCGTGTTCCAGTGCCTAATCCATGACGTGCTACAGGACATGCTGGGCAGATATGCTATCACTTACATAGACGATATCCTGATTTACTCAGCAGATGAGACAAGTCACCAGGAGCATGTCAGAGATGTTCTCAAACACCTACTGGAGAATCATCTCTATGTAAAAGCAGAGAAATGTGAGTTCCATCAGGGTCAAATCTCCTTCCTGGGATATATCATCAGCACAGAAGGAATAAGCATGGACTCATCCAAGGTCTCTGTTCTCATGTCCTGGCCAACGCCCACATCTATAAGGGACCTTCAGCGTTTCTTGGGCTTTGCGAACTTTTATCGCCGGTTTATTCAGGATTTTAGCACTATTACTGCTCCCTTAACAGCTCTGCTCAAAAAGGGATCTAAGCACCTCAAGTGGAACCCTGTGGCAAATGAAGCTTTCAGTTGTCTCAAGCTCTCTTTCACCTCTGTTGCTGTCCTACAGCATCCTGATCCAGCCAAACCTTTCACCTTAGAGGTTGATACATCCAATACAGGAGTTGGGGTGATTCTATCTCAATGTTTCGGGGAGAAACATAGGCTTCATCCAGTAGCCTTCTTTTTGAAGAAACTCTCCTCTGCCAAAAAGAATAGAATAGAATATCTTTATTGTCATTGTAAATAAATACAACAAAATTAAATGTAATCCTTGGTGCAAAAAAAACCTATGAAAATAATACAGGATAAACTAATAAATATATAAATAAATAATTTAAAAGTTATTTAAAACAGCAGTCATCACTTGCAAACATTCACATCCTATCGTATGGAGGGCATTGCACAATCCCATATTGTATCATATTGTATTATTGAATGTACAGGTTTCCTTTATTTAATGCCCTTATGGCACTGGCATAGAAACTGTTCCTAATCCTGTTTGTCCTGGCTGTTAATGACCTGTAACATCTGACCAAAGGCAGCAGTTCAAACATAATATTTCCGGGGTGAGATGGGTCCCTGAGAATATTTTGTGCTTTTTTTATACTGCAAGAACTGTACAAATCCTCCAGAGAGAGGAGAGGGCAGCCGATGATCTTCTGGGCCGTAGTGACGACCCTCTGGAGTGCTTTCCTGTCTCCTAATGTGCAACTAGAAAACCACACACAGAAACAGTAAGTCAATATGCTCTCAATGGAGCAACGGTAGAAGGACACCAGTAGTTTTTGTGAAAGATGGAAGTTCCTGAGCACTCTCTGGAAATACAGTCTTTGCTGTGCCTTCTTGATAACAGTTGTAGTGTTGACGCTCCAGGTCAGGTCGTCCTGAATGTGGACCCCCAGAAACCGAAATTCTGAGACCCTCTCCACACAGTTCCCACTAATTAGCAGGGGCAGAATGCCCATTTTCTTCCTTCTAAAGTCTATGATCAGTTCCTTAGTCTTGGTGTTTAAGACCAGGTTGTTATTTGTACACCAATCTGACAGCTGCTCCACCTCGTCTCGGTATGTGGACTCATCACCCCCGGAGATGAGCCCCACCACAGTGGTATCATCAGCAAACTTGATAATGCTGTTACTGGAGTGGGCAGGGATGCAGTCGTGGGTGTAGAGGGAGTAGAGTAGGGGGCTCAGCACACAGCCCTGAGGGGAGCCAGTGCTGATGCTCAGGGCAGAGGAAATGTAGGCGCCTACTCTCACTCTCTGGGAGCCATCAGTAAGGAAGTCCTTAATCCAATGACAGATGGTGTGGGATATTCCCAGGTTTGTAAGTTTGGTCACCAGTCTGTTTGGGAGGATGGTGTTAAAGGCGGAGCTGAAGTCCACAAAGAGCAGCCGTACATAGCTCCCCTGCTGCTCCAAATGGGACAAAGCAAGGTGGAGAGCCGTGGCTACTGCATCCTCTGTGGCCCTATTAGCTCTGTAGGCAAACTGGTGACGGTCAAACCTGGGTGAGAGGTGTGAAATAATTTGAGTTCGGACCAGTTTCTCGAAACACTTCATAATGATAGGTGTAAGTGCTACTTGGTGGTAATCATTACAGCTGCTAATGGTGTTCTTCTTTGGGAGGGGGACAATTATGGAGGACTTTATGCAGGGTGGGATGGCAGCCTGAGACAGAGACAGATTGAAGATCTTGGTAAAGACCCCAGCCAACTGATCTGCACAGACCTGCAGCACCCGTCCTGAGACATTGTCAGGTCCTGCAGCTTTCCTCAGGTTTACCGTGCTCAGCGTGTGCCTCACCTCATGCTGCTCCACTATGAGAGTGTGGCTGTTGTGGGCTTGTGAGTGTAGTTTGGCTGCCTCTTGTGTCTCCACCTCAAAGCAGGCAAAGAAGTGGTTCAGCTCCTCTGTCAATGAGGAGTCACCATCAGCTATGAGGTTGCTGGGTCTGTAGTTGATGATATGCTGGACCCCCTGTCACACCTGCCTGGAGTTGTTGCTCTGAAAGCAGTCCTCTATCCTCCTCCTATAAGCAGCTTTGGTCTCTCTGATGCCACTCTTCAGATTGGCTCTGGTAGCATTATGTAATGCTCCGTCACCAGACCTGAAGGTGATGTTCCTCTCCTTGAGAAGGCTCTGCACTTTTTTTTGTCATCCAGGGCTTTTTGTTGGGATAATCCCGGATACACTTATCCACAGTGACAGTGTCTGTGCAGAACTTGGTGTATCCCAGGGCAGCTGTTGTGTACTGCTCTAAGTCCTGATGCTCAAAAACATCCCAGTTTGTTGACTCAAAGCAGTCCTGCAGCTGTTGAGAGGCACCTTCGGGCCAGGTTTTAAAAGTTCTGGATATGGTCCGAGCACTTTTCATGAGGGGGGTATATGCCGGGATCAAGAAGAGGGACATGTGGTCTGACTGGCCCAGGTGTGGTAGTGGCTTTGCCCTGAAGCCCCTCTTGATGTTAGAATAGACCTTGTCCAGTGTATTTGCTCCCCTCGTAGCACACTTGACATGCTGATGGAATTTAGGGAGTACTGTCTTTAAATCAGCATGATTAAAGTCCCCTGCCAAGATGTGAACAGCCTCAGGATACATACTCTGTTGACTGCTAATGATCTCATATAAACATCTAAGGGCCAAGCTAGCATTAACATCTGGTGAAATATACACAGCAGTTACCATGACAACAGTAAACTCCCGAGGAAGATATATGGGCCTGCATTTAACAGTCACATACTCCAGGTTCGGAGAGCAGTGACTACTAACAGTCTTAGTATTGGTACACCGGCTGTTGTTCACATAAATGCATAACTCCCCTCCTCTACTCTTACTGGAGTCCCTGGTCCTGTCATGCCGATGTAATGTACGGCCTGCTAGCCTGACAGCTGTATCTGGAATGGATGCGTGAAGCCAGGTCTCTGTGATGAGCAGGATACAGCTATTTTCATGATGTTGTTCATTGCAACCAGTAGTTCCAGTTCATCCATCTTGTTAGCGAGAGATCTGGCATTGGTGAGAAAAACACTAGGGAGCTTTGGTTTATGTGGCTGCCATCGTAGCCTTGCCAGCACGCCAGCTCTGCAGCCTCACTTTTGCCTCCTCTCCCTGCGCCGCTTTTGTCGCCTTTCCACGGAAATGGTAATCCATGGAGCGCCGGGGGGCCTAGCGATATCCAGTGGGATGTCGTGGGAGCGGAGAAACTCAACTGTAACAGTCTGCTCGCTGTGTACTCCCATTTCAATAAAATTATGCCAGCTATAAATTTTATTTGCCCTACAGAATGTTGTCGAGACGAATAACAACTCACACACAAACAAACCAGAAAAAGCACCAAAAAGGAGAGCACTGAGCCGCTGCATCTATGCACGCCACCATCTTACAAAAATCTAATCCTCCATGATAAAATAATTATGATGTTGGTAACAGAGAGCTGCTCACCCTAGCAGTGAGCAGTTACCAACATCACCTCGAGGAGTGGCAACACTGGCTAGAGGGAGCCACTCACCCCTTCGTAATTCTCACTGATCAAAAGAACCTTGAATATCTCAAGAAAGCCAAAAGGTTAAGCCCATGCCAGGCCAGGTGGGCACTCTTTATTACACACTTCAATTTCACAATTTCATTTCGCCTTGGCTCCAAGAACACTAAGGCAGGCCCTATCCTGAACCTTCGGCCCATCTCATTAAGATTCTGTCACCCACCTCATTCTTCCATCCCAATGTTTTCTACAGTCTATCACCTGGGACCTGGACAGAGAGATAAAGAGGTCCCAACCACAAACTAACCCCATTAATCTCCCACCTGGCCTTCTCTACATGCCAGCTATAAATTAAAATGATGGTAGCTATCCAAGATGGTAGCTATCCAAGATGGCACCGCGGACGGTTGCCTTGGTACTTCGGTCTCTCGTACTTTCTATGTTTTTGTGTATTTGTTGTGTTTTTTGCGCTTCTTTGCTGGTCACGTACTCCAGAGAAGAACTTATAAACATTGGAATAACCACCAGTAAAGTTTTTTCATCGGTTTTCATTGAAAGTTTTCCAGAGCTACTTGTTGGAGGAGCAGCAGCTTTCTATGGATTACGCCGAGGACGCCGGAGACACCGGGGGAAGCGAGCCGGCGCGCTCATCAGGCTGAGGCAGTGGGGTTTTCGCACTGCGCTCCCATCTATTCACCTGGCTAACGTTCACTCTCTGGCCAATAAGATGGACAAACTGCTGCTCCTCAACTCAATCAACACAGATTTTAACAGATCTGCTGCTTTGTGCTTCATTGAAACCTGGCTCGGTGAGCACATTCCGGACTCTTCTCTCCACCTGCCTGGATTTCACCTGCACCGAGCGGACCACCAAACGGAGCTCACGGGGAAAACAGGGGGAGGCGGAATCTGCTTTTACATTAACGAAGGTTGGTGTACTGATGTCACGGTTCTAAACAAATCGTGCAGTCCTCATCTGAAGTCATTATTCATAAACTGCAAACCGTTTTATGCTCCGCAAGAGTTTTCCTCATTTATTCTGGTTGGAGTTTACATCCCCTTCAGGCGTGTATTAATGAGGTGTTACAACACCTGGCTGACCAGATAAACAATGTAAAGAAAAAACACCCAGATTCTTTGCTCATTGTTTTGGGGGACTTTAACAGAGCAAACCTCAGCCATGAACTGCCAAAATATAAACAGCACATTAAGTGTCCCACCAGGGACTCTAACACTCTGGACCATTGTTACACTGTTTTAAAGGACTCATACCACTCTGCCCCCCGTGCAGCCTTGGGACTATCTGATCACTGTATGGTTCATCTTATCCCGTCCTACAGGCAGAAGCTGAAATCTGCTAAGCCTGTAGTTAAGACGGTGAGGAGATGGTCCGATGAGGCCAAAGTGGAACTACAAGCCTGCTTTGACTGCACTGATTGGAGTGTTTTTGAGGCTGCAGCCTCAGACCTGCATGAACTGACATACTGTGACATCTTACATCAGTTTTTGTGAGGATATGTGTGTGCCTACCAAAACCTTCCGCATATACAACAATAAACCCTAGTTCACTGCAAAACTCCGGCAACTTCGCCAGAACAAAGAAGAGGCCTACAAAAGTGGAGACAGAGTTCTGTATAATCAGACCAGAAACACACTGACAATTGAGGTGAAAGCAGCTAAGAGGAGCTATGCTGATAAGATTAAAAACAGCCTTTCAGCAAACGATCCAACGTCAGCATGGAGAAGCCTGCAGAATATTACTAACTATAGGAGACCATCCACCAACACTGCAGTGAACCATCAACTGGCTGATGATCTGAATGTGTTTTACTGCAGATTCGACACATTCACACCTCTCCCCCCTTCAGTCATTAAAGACCCATTTACACCCCCTGCCATTCTGCCACCCCCGCCTCTGACCCCCCACCAGCACTCAAGATCTGTGAAGAGGATGTCTATCAGCTTTTCCACAGACAGAAGATCAGGAAGGCACTTGGCCCAGATGGTGTGTCACCCTCTTGTCTGAAGGTCTGTGCTGACCAGCTGGCTCCCATCTTCACCCAGATCTTTAATAGATCCCTGGAGCTGTATGAAGTCCCCTCATGCTTCAAACGCTCCACAATAATTCTGGTTCCTAAGAAAACCAATATCGCAGGACTGAATGACTACAGGCCCGTTGCCCTCACATCTGTAGTCATGAAGTCCTTCGAGAGACTGGTGTTGTCATACCTGAAGGACATCACAGGCCCCCTGCTGGACCCCCTGCAGTTTGCCTACTGGGCAAACAGGTCAGTGGATGATGCAATAAATATGGGTCTACACTACATCCTGCAACACCTTGACACTGCAGGGACGTATGCCAGGATCCTGTTCATGGACTTCAGTTCGGCATTCAACACCATTGTTCCAGACATCCTCCACACCAAGGTCACCCAGCTTACTGTGCCCTCCTCCACCTGTCAGTGGATTACAAACTTCCTGACTGCCAGGAAGCAGCAGGTGAGGATGGGAGCATCTTATCCAGCACTCGGTCTATCGGCACTGGCACCCCCCAAGGCTCTCCCCACTGCTCTTCTCCCTTTATACCAATGACTGCACCTCAAGAGACCTGTCTGTTAAACTCCTGAAATTTGCGGACGATACAACGGTCATCGGGCGGCACGGTGGTGTAGTGGTTAGCGCTGTCGCCTCACAGCAAGAAGGTCCTGGGTTCGAGCCCCGTGGCCGGCGAGGGCCTTTCTGTGCGGAGTTTGCATGTTCTCCCGTGTCCGCGTGGGTTTCCTCCGGGTGCTCCGGTTTCCCCCACAGTCCAAAGACATGCAGGTTAGGTTAACTGGTGACTCTAAATTGACCGTAGGTGTGAATGTGAGTGTGAATGGTTGTCTGTGTCTATGTGTCAGCCCTGTGATGACCTGGCGACTTGTCCAGGGTGTACCCCGCCTTTCGCCCGTAGTCAGCTGGGATAGGCTCCAGCTTGCCTGCGACCCTGTAGAAGGATAAAGCGGCTAGAGATAATGAGATGAGATGAGATGAGACAACGGTCATCGGCCTCATCCGAGATGGTGACGAGTCTGCATACAGACGGGATGTTGAACGGCTGGTCTGGTGGTGCGGTCAGAACAATCTGGAACTGAACACGCTCAAAACTGTGGAGATGACAGTGGACTTTAGGAGGAGCCCCCCCCCCCCCCCCCCCGCTGCCCATTACCATCACCAACAACACTGTGACTGCTGTTGAAAGCTTCAGGTTTCTGGGTTCCACAATCTCTCGGGACTTGAAGTGGGAGACCAATACAGTCACTATCATCAAAAAGGCTCAGCAGAGGTTGTACTTTCTGCGCCAGCTCAGGAAGCTCAACCTGCCTAAGGAGCTGCTGACACAATTCTACACTACCATCATTCAGTCTGTTCTTTGCTCTTCCATCACTGTTTGGTTTGGATTGGTCACCAAACAGGAGAAGAACAGACTGCAACAGACAATAAGGTCTGCAGAGAAAATTATTGGTGTCAACCTGCCCTCCATCCAAGACCTATACCTGTCCAGAGTTAGGAAGCGGGCAGTTAACATCTCTGCGGACCCATCACACCCTGGTCACAATCTGTTTAATCTTCTCCCCTCAGGGAGGCGATATAGATCACTGTATGCAAAAACAACCAGACACAAGAATAGTTTTTCCCCCTCAGGCTGTCTCTGTGATGAACAGCTAAAATCCAGATTCATAGTAATATCACTTGCAATATATCTGCACACTCATACTGTCATTCTGTGCTCACTGTTACTCATTTATATTTATACTTATTAGGGCCCGAGCCCTATGGGCGAAGGCCCTATTGTTCTTGTAAGAGTTCACTATTATTATTCTTCCGTCTTCTTCTTCTTCTTCCGTCTTCTTCTTCTTCTTTATTTTTCTCCGCTGTTGGGCCATTTTCGGGGCGCTTGCCATGGGCGAAAACGCACGAAATTTGGCACCAGTTCCGAGAATTGCCACCGCTACTCAGAACCAGAAGCCCAAACTTGGCCGGGGCTCAGGGCCTCCATAGCGCCCCCTAAGTCGTTGTGATTTTGGCCTCCCGCATTAAGGTGCCTGGTTGCCATATCGTTTGTAGTAGTGGCATGCAATTTGGTACGCATATGTATCTCACTAAGCCGGACAAAAATGTAATGCCAATGCATTAGCCACGCCCAACAGGAAGTGAGGTAATTTCACTTTTGTGCGAAATGCATGGCCACGAAGACGGCGCAACTCCTCCTAGACCGTTCATAGGAATGTCACCAAAATTGATACACATCACCTACAGACATGGCTGACAAAAGTTACTAAATACGTTTCACGTAGGATTAACCGTTCAGAAGTTATACGTCAATCAATTTTCGATGCAAAATTTTACATGCTTAAAAATTCATAACAAATCTTCTGATTGCTCAAAACTGCTCATACTTCACACGCAAATCACGCATTGGGCTTCTGACATGTTACCCAATTTCTGTGATATTTCGCCACTGGGGGCGCTATTTTTGGGCAAAAATTCCTATCTTTCCTCAATTTTGGTCAAACTTCACGGCCACCCTCTTACTACCTCCCATGTCATGTATACCACGTTTTGGAAATTTTCGTCCATGGGGGGGCGCTGTTTTTGGCCGACGCAATTGCTCCAAAACGGGTTTTTGGTAAATAATTCCATAATGCTTTTCCTTCACACCACTTCCTTGTGATAGTACATTGCTGTTGTAGACACTTATTTTTCCAACTCATAATCGCTCATGTACAGCATAGCGCCACCTACTGACATGGGAAAAACCAAAAAATTTATTCTTCAAAAATCTATATCTCATCTTCTTTTTACTCAATTGTCATCAAACTTCATACGCAAACTCTTCATAGCTCACCTGACGTCTACGCCAAATTTTGTGCACTTTCGCCCCTGGGGGTGCTGGTTATGGCAAAAATGATATTGCAGCTTCTGATTTGTCAAACTTGCGAAGCAAACTCTTTACAAGACCCTTATTGGGGCGCTTGCCATGGTCGACAACGCACGAAATTTGGCTCCTTTTTCTTAGACTGCCTCCGCTACTGAGAACCAGAAGCCCAGATCCAGGCGGGCCTCAGGGCCTCTATAGCGCCCCCTAACTCGTTGTGATTTTGGCCTCCCGCATTAAGGTGCCTGGTTGCCATGTAGTTTGTAGTGGTGGCATGCCATTTGGTATGCATATGTATCTCACTAAGCCGGACAAAAATGTAATGCCAATGCATTAGCCACGCCCAACAGGAAGTGAGGTAATTTCACTTTTGTGCGAAATGCATGGCCACGAAGACGGCGCAACTCCTCCTAGACCGTTCATAGGAATGTCACCAAAATTGATACACATCATCTACAGACATGGCTGACAAAAGTTACTAAATAGGTTTCACATAGCATAAACCGTTCAGAAGTTATACGTCAATCAATTTTCAATGCAACATTTTACATGCTTAAAAATTCATAACAAATCTTCTACTCGCTCAAAACTGCTCATACTTCACACGCAGATCACTCATTGGGCTTCTGACATGTTACCCACTTTCTGTGATATTTCGCCACTGGGGGCGCTATTTTTGGGCAAAAATTCCAATCTTTCCTCAAATTTGGTCAAACTTCACGGCCACCCTCTTCCTACCTCCCATGTCATGTATACCACATTTTGGGAATTTTCGTCCATGGGGGGCGCTGTTTTTGGCCGACGCAATTGCTCCAAAACGGGTTTTTGGTAAATAATTCCATAATGCTTTTCCTTCACACCACTACCTTGTGATAGTGCGTTGCTGTTGTAGACACTTGTTTCTCCAACTCATAATCGCTCATGTACAGCATAGCGCCACCTACTGACATGGGAAAAACCAAAAAATTTATTCTTCAAAAATCTATATCTCATCTTCTATTTACTCAATTGTCATCAAACTTCATACGCAAACTCTTCATAGCTCACCTGACATGTACGCCAAAATTTCTGCACTTTCGCCCCTGGGGGTGCTGGTTATGGCAGAAATGATATTGCAGCTTCTGATTTGTCAAACTTGGCAAGCAAACTCTTTACAAGACCCTTATTGGGGCGCTTGCCATGGTCGACAACGCACGAAATTTGGCTCCTTTTTCTTAGACTGCCACCGCTACTGAGAACCAGAAGCCCAGATCCAGGCGGGCCTCAGGGCCTATATAGCGCCCCCCGAGCACCGTACAGTGCGAGACCCTATTGTTGCCATGTGTCCAATTCTGTGCTTTGTCGCCATTGTGGGAGTAATGTCTCTTGCCGAGGAAGCTGTGGAAGGTCTTTCGCGGGGACGCATGCCCCCGCCCCCCTTGGCCACTGGCGCGAGGGCCCGTCGAGGCCGCTAGCGGCTTTAATTTATATTTACTATTTCATCTTTGCACTATGCACCATATTGCACCAAAAGGGAAAATCCTTTCTGTGATGAACAGCTAAAATCCAGATTCATATATCAGTAATATCGCTTGTAAAATATCTGCACACTCATACCGTAATTCTGTGCACACTGTATACTTTATATTTATCTGTTCCATACTTGACTTACTTGGATTACTTTGCACTATGCACCTATTGCACCATTTTTTTCTTTCTGTTTTGTTTGTTTGTTTTGTGTATACGCTTTTTATCTGTTTTGTACTATGAGAGCTAAGTGAAACCGGAGTCAAATTCCTCATGTGTGTCCACATACCTGGCAATAAAAGTGATTCTGATTCTAAGCATCTTCGAGGCTGACTTGTCACCTGGGCCCACGCATCTCCTGCCACGGGATGCCCTGGTAGTCAATGCACTCATCAGATGCTGAGGAATAAATACTGGTGGGAAAACATGCTCACTGAGATTAACCAGTTCATCGCCTCATGTTCTGAATGTGCCCAAGCAAAGGTTCCTAGAACCCCTCCTGCCAGCAAACTGTGCACCCTCCCCATTCCTCAGAAACCCTGGTCCCACATAGCCATTGACTTCATCACGGACCTCCCTCCCTCACAAGGCAACACCATAATAATGGTAACTGTCGACTGATTTTCTAAAGCTTATCCCTTTATCTGGCATTCCTACAGCTTCCCAAACAGCAGAACTACCCTTCCAACAAATTTTCAGGTACTATGGTATTCTCAAAGACATAGTCAGTGACCAGGGTTCTCAATTTATTTCACGTTTCTGAACTTGCTTCATGGAGAGATTAGGGGTGTCAGTGAGCCTCACGTTTGGCTATCATCTTCAGTCTAATGGTCAAGTAGAAAGAGTCAACCAAGAAATCAGCTGTTTCCTGAGGATCTTCTGCATACATAACCAGAGGGACTGGGCACGTTTCCTTCTGTGGGCTGAGTATGCACAAAACTCCCTCAGACACTCTGCAACCCGATTAACACCGTTTCAGTGCATACTCAGCTACCAACTGCCCTTGTTCCCCTGATATGACATGCCAAGCCAGGTGCAAGCTGTGGATGACTGGTTCGCACACAGTCAGACAGTCTGGGAGGAGGTACACCAAAGTCTAGAAGCAGTCAATGTCAAGTATAAAGAATATGCAGACAAACATAGAGGAAACACTCCAAATGTTTCCCTGGGCCACAGAGTATGGGTGGCCACAAGAAACTTTAGAGAACCCAACACCTGTAGAAAACTTCAGCTACGTTACATTGGGCCATTCAAGGTACTGTGTCTTATCAATGAGGTTTCGTACTATTTAGAACTCCCCCCTCACAGCCGGATATCCCCTACATGCCGTGTCTCCAATCTGAAACCTGCCATCCTGGGCTCTCTCACCAGAAACACACCTGTCCAGGAGCACCCAGCACTCAACACAGAGGGTGAACCCATCTGCTAGGTAAATAAGATCCTCAATTCCAGACACAGAAGAGGGCAATTCGAATACCTGGTAGATTGGGAAGGATATGGACCTGAAGAACAAAGCTGGGTTACTGCTAAGGACATTCTAGACCCACTCCTCAAACAAGAATTCCATGCTCTATTTCCCGACAAACCAGCACCAAGAGGTAAAGGTCATCCAAGAAAGAATGTAGCTCCCAGAGGGAGCTCCTAGAGGGGGTTCTGTCAGTAAATTTGCTGAGACTGACCAAATTACAAACATGGACACTTTGAACTACAGTTCCCAAGAATCACAGTGCCCCCTGTCACCAGTCTATTGATTACAGCTGCTCCTCATCTCCCTAATTACCTGTCTGTCTATTTAAGCTTTCCACTCATTTCATTCAAATGTGAAGTATCATTCTGCCTTCTCAGTTCATACAGTGGTGCTTGAAAGTTTGTGAACCCTTCAGAATTTTCTATATTTCTGCATAAATATGACCTAAAACATCATCAGATTTTCACACAAGTTCTAAAAGTAGATAAAGAAAACCCAGTTAAACAAATGAGACAAAAATATTTTACTTGGTCATTTATTTATTGAGGAAAATGATCCAAAATTACATATCTATGAGTGGCAAAAGTATGTGAACCTCTAGGATTAGCAGTTAATTTGAAGGTGAAATTAGAGTCAGGTGTTTTCAATCAGTGGGATGACAATCAGATTGTGAGTGGGCACCCTGTTTTATTTAAAGAACAGGGATCTGTCAAAGTCTGATCTTCACAACACATGTTTGTGGAAGTGTATCATGGCACAAACAAAGGAGATTTCTGAGGACCTCAGAAAAAGTGTTGTTGATGCTCATCAGGCTGGAAAAGGTTACAAAAGCATCTCTAAAGAGTTTGGACTTCACCAATCCACAGTCAGACAGATTGTGTACAAATGGAGGAAATTCAAGACCATTGTTACCCTCCGTAGGAGTGGTCGACCAACAAAGATCACTCCAAGAACAAGGCGTGTAATAGTCGGCAAGGTCACAAAGGACCCCAGGGTAACTTCTAAGCAACTGAAGACCTCTCTGACATTGACTAATGTTAATGTTCATGAGTCCACCATCTGGAGAACACTGAACAACAATGGTGTGCATGGCAAGGTTGCAAGGAGAAAACCACTGCTTTCCAAAAAGAATATTGCTGCTCATCTAAAGTTTGCTAAAGATCATGTGGACAAGCCAGAAGGCTATTGGAAAAATGTTTTGTGGATGGATGAGACCAAAATAGAATTTTTTGGTTTAAATGAGAAGCGTCATGTTTGGAGAAAGGAAAACACTGCATTCCAGCATAAGAACCTTATCCCATCTGTGAAACATGGTGGTGGTAGTATCATGGTTTGGGCCTGTTTTGCTGCATCTGGGTCAGGGTGGCTTGCCATCATTGATGGAACAATAAATTCTGAATTATACCAGCGAAGTCTAAAGGAAAATGTCAGGACATCTGTCCATGAACTGAATCTCAAGAGAAGGTGGGTCATGCAGCAAGAAAATGACCATAAGCACACAAGTCGTTCTACCAAAGAATGGTTAAAGAAGAATAAAGTTAATGTTCTGGAATGGCCAAGTCAAAGTCCTGACCTTAATCCAATAGAAATGTTGTGGAAGGACCTGAAGCGAGCAGTTCATGTGAGGAAACCCACCAACATCCCAGAGTTGAAGCTGTTCTGTACGGAGGAATGGGCTAAAATTCCTCCAGGCCGGTGTGCAGGACTGATCAACAGTTACCAGAAACGTTTAGTTGCAGTTATTGCTGCACAAGGGGGTCACACCAGATACTGAAAGCAAAGGTTCACATACTTTTGCCACTCATAGATATGTAATATTGGATCATTTTCTTCAATAAATAAATGACCAAGTATAATATTTTTGTCTCATTTGTTTAACTGGGTTATCTTGATCTACGTTTAGGACTTGTGTGAAAATCTGATGATGTTTTAGGTCATATTTATGCAGAAATATAGAAAATTCTAAAGGGTTCACAAACTTTCAACTTGTATTTTCTGTCTGCCTCTTGATATTTTGACATTTGCTCTCTCTCGCTCTCTCCACGTTTACATTCTTTGTCTTTCCTCTACTACACTGTTTGCTGATCGCCCAACCCTCGCTAGTTTCCTGACTTTGATTCTTGTCTCATGTCTTGGTTTTGTTTGCAGTTTGCACCCTGCTCTCCTCTGCACATACACACACATACACACACGCATGGATGCATGCATGGACACACACAGAGAGAGTGAGAGAGCAGTATGCAGAATAAATAAATGTTTGTGGGTAAATTATATGGATCTGTGATTCCTGCATGTTTCAGCTTTTTGATGTAATGTGATCTGCTGGTATAAAATACATTTTTAATCATTTAAGAGAGATTGTACTGACTGAAAATCAAGATGCCTGCATTATTAACCATCACAGCTGTTTCTTTGTTTGCCCGGCAATATAGCGGACGCTGTGTGAAAAAAAAGTCCTCTATAAATAATGCACAAAGTCAAGTATGAGTATAGACAGAAAGACCATGTGCAGAGAGCCCATTTTCCTCATTATGGTTTCCCACTTTAAACATTATAAAATATAAGATGCATGCTATATTGTATAGTCTAGTGTTTGGCAAAAAAAAAGTGAATTGCATAACTGACTGATAGTGGTACTGGTTTTCTAGCAGAAATGATACTTCTATTATTCATTGATTATGCTATTTATTCGTTCATCTTCACTAAGCACAGTTCCTACTATAGTGTGCATTTCTCTCTTCCTAGAAAGGTGACGATTATGTACAGTAGGTCTCACTCTGTACCAGGGCTGAACGATATGGACAAAATTTCATATCTCGATATTCATGCCAGATATCTCGATATCGATACGATATGACTACGGGTTCGGTGAAAACCAAGCATTTTTCAGAAAAATAACATCATAATACAAAAAAATGTGGAAAATGCAGTTTTATTTTTAAGAACTCACTGGCAGTCATCAACATTAACATAAATTACAAATAAATAAATTACAAATCAAACATTTTACTGCAGCTCTGCTTTAACAATAGGTCTGTGGTTGTGGCGAAATGATCGATTTCATGGAGCTCAGATTCAACATTCATTTTACACTCATTATAGCATTTCGGAATGGCCGCTTGATTAAAATGTGTTCGGGATGGTATTTTATAACGCTTTCCAGCGTCCGAACCATTTTTTTAAAGCCCTCTTTCAAGACTGTGTACAGAGGTACCATGTCTTTTGCAATGTGGTATGTTATAGCGTCTGTAATTTCTTTATGTCTGGTGGATGTCGACTCGTACGGTGCAACGCTACTGAACGCATCAGCAATCAAACTTTGCTTTGGCTTATTTTGGGATGACTGAGAAGTCCCCGGCGTTTCTCTCATTGTCATACACTCTTCATGCAGCACATGATGGTATTGTTTCAGGTGGTGAAACATGTTTGTTGTGCTTCCTTGCTTCGTCGCAATTTTTGCTAAGCACGACCTGCACAACACCTCTCTCTGGTTAACATTGTCCTTTTTGAATCCAAAATACCTCCAAATAATGGAGGATGATTTATGTTTTGGCACCAAGTCAGATTCTGCACCGCCACCGGCCGCATTATCTTCCGCACTCATTTTCTTTCTTTCTTTTTAATTTCCCCACTGTGTCTGTAGTGTGTGTGCGCGTCGGTCTCCGGCTCCCTCACACCCGCCCTCATATATTTGTCATTGGTTGGCTTCAGCTGTCGATCCACAGCAAGCATGAAATAAGGTTTGTGGTTGGCTGGCCTTAGTGGTGCATTCAAGGGCAACCGTTAAAATTATGTTTATTGTGACTGCCAGAGCTGTACATGCAGGGCGAGTGCGGGGAGAGGAAATCTATATCGTCTATATCGTTGATTTTTCGATATTAATATCTTGAATGTTCATATCTAGATATAGATACGATAACGATATACAGTATCGTTCAGCCCTACTTTGTACAAATGTCTGTTTAGGTGTATGCAGCATACTTTGTCAGTAGACATGTGAAAATGGTTTGATCTTTACTCCTTGATTTCCTCTTGCCATGCTCTCACTAAGCTTCATTAAAGGAGGGACTAACACATGTTTAGCTATGACAGCAGTGACTGGAAGTCATTGTTAGTCCTGAGGGCTTTCAGACACTGTGAAAGTGGTTCATTGTGAGGTTATGACTATGCTCTACTTCTTGGAAATGCACTATTCTGAAAGGACCAGCAAATGGAGTCATAACTCAGAAGTCTGAGGACCATGCAGCTGCAAATCTGTCTGCCATGCCAATGTGCTGACCTAGCTAAAAAAAAATAAATAAAATAAAATAAACCCCAAAACCATACATCTCATAAATGTAATTGTAATACAACTCACATTTATAGATTAACTCCACGTTGGTGGTTGCTTTTTGCATTTTTCTGTACAGAGTGAAAATCCTGAAAGGAGAAGAATTAAGATAAAGGAGAACTCGAAACTGGATTTCAGCAGAATTCTTGGGTTTCGCACGACATCACATCCGCCTCATTAGTTATTCACAACTTTAGCTGGTGGTCTACCAAAGCTCAGTTGACAAAGTGTTTGTACAGAGAAGGTGCATTGCTCGCATGAAAAATGCCTTATGCTTGCATTGTTTTAGATTGCTCAAATCAATCAAATAAAACTGATAAAAGTTTCTTCAGGGTTCGCCATGAACTAATAAAAAAGGGTGAAGGAACATAGGATTTCACAAAAAGACATTGAGAAAGGTGGCTTTTGAACCTTTCACTGAAATCGAAGGGAGCCGAGTCGAAGCATGCTCGAGTTTGCAGTGATCACTTGGTGAAAGGTTTGTATCTCCCTCTCAGCTATGTCCTTAATGTTTTCCAAGTACTTTTCTTGCTATGTGTCATTATTTTACGGTACTTTTTTTAGTCATGAAGCGCTAAAGTCCCCAGCTGTTTCTTTGTTTACTCCTCACTCCTCACAAAGTCCATATGGATGAAGGTCGTGACAAAATTCTTACCCAGCCATACAGTTACAATGCGCCGTGATCACGTCTCCATCTTGTTTAACTAAGATCCAGGTCTTTAAAGGGGTTTCTGATGATCTTTGTGAATGATTTACCTGAGAGATAAGAGTGAACACAAGTGAGAATCAAGCAAACTGTTGTTTGTTTACACTTCAACTTGCAGTGCTTCATTGTAAAGACGCAAATGAAAAGCTTAAAAAAACATACTTACACGGGCAAAAATAATCCAGGATTCATTCGACAGCAACTTGTTACCGAGGTCCTTCACCCAGCCACATACAGAAAAGTTGTAAGTCTCCATACTCTTCCATGCTTTCATCTGTTTTGCGGTGTAGAAGGATGTCTGCAACACCAGATAGTTCGAGATGTCGGGGAACTCGACTGAAGGGTAGTTTTCAAGATTGTATGACAAATCCTTCGTTCCCAGACTGTAGGGGTCGATTCCATTGCACATAGCAATCTTCTGAATATATCTAAAGCAAGCAGTGGTTTCTAGATTATGAGCATACTCTAAGTTATCACTAGTTGCTTGCACTATGGCAGCTGTTTTGGTTTTCTTGACCTCCAGTAAAACAGCTGGTGGTGAAATCGCTAAGAAAAGTCACGTGGTGTTCCGGATTCGGCCATGATGGAGTAGGCAGCAAGAGTGAGGAGCTCTGACCAAATTTAAGTGTAACTATATATAAATTTACCTGAACATATCAGAATTGAAATAATTTAACAAGCTGAGTGTTTTATAGGGCTATGACTTCCTCTAGACAAAAACAAACCTCTCTTACAACGAGAAACACAATTGCTAACAAGCTAATAGTCATGGCCTCCCCTGCTAATGAACGCTCTTCCAAAGATGAAAGAATTACTATGCACCAGCTGGTGGAAGAACTGTCCAAGCAATGCGCCAGTATCAAAGAAGACATTCCCGTTCTCATTAAGGAGTCAGTTGGGCTGTTACAGGCTTCGATGAATGCCTTAAAAGAGACGGTGGACCCCTTTCAAACCCGTCTGACTGCAACGGAACCCCTGGCAGGGGAGAACTTTGATAAGATATTCAAAGCTGAAGCAGCTATCAAGTCCCTGCGAACACAGAATGCTGCACTCCTGGATCGCATTGACGATTTAGAAAATCGTTCATGCAGAACCAATTTAAGGATTGTAAATGTTCCAGAAAACAGTGAAAGGGATGAGGACACTGTTACATTCATGTCGGCCATGCTTATGGAGATAACAGGTAATAAGTTATTTGAGTCTGCCCCTATTCTAGAGAGAGCGCATAGAGTGGGCAAAAAGCCAGAAAAAGAAAGACTTTCTCTGAGACCGTTTGTGGTATGCTTCCACCGAGTCCAAGAAAAGGAACGACTGCTGAGATGGGCTAGACAGCATCAAGTGACATACCAGAATTCTACCCTGAGAATATACCCCAATTTCAGCGCCAGTCTATCAAGGAGACGTGAGGAATTCAACGACATCAAACAAGCCCTGTATGCGAAGGGGGTAAAATTCCAGCTTCTTTATCCTGCTACCCTGTGAGTTACCTTTGAGGGAAATACCTTCAAATTTGACACACCAGAGGAGGCAAAGGCATTCTACAGTCGACAGGTCATGGCTCTAGACAGTCAAGATTAACCTGGCTCTGTTTGGACGATGGAGCGCAGCTAGCCCCGAGTGTGGAGCCAGCCAGCTAGCTTGCTGCTAACGATGTCATTCACATGGACTGATTATGGTAAATCATTCACCTTGAGGTAAATCTGTATTGTGCCTAATCTACTAGTTTAAGAGAAATGATTGTATAAATAGTTAGTTGTTTTATCTGATCAGCATTTTTCGTATTAATGTTTTAAGTGATAGCGGTGACTAGTTGTTGGTTATCTGCTCGGATTTGGACTCACATATTAAACTACTTCATTAGAGGATAGTCTTTACCTTAAATGTTCGTGATCAACGTAGCTAATGACAACTGAGGACTTTTGTTTACCTTTGTGCATTTAAGACTAACTCGATTCGATTTATTATTATTATTATTATTATTATTATTATTATATTTTTTGTTAATTACATTGCTTCATAATGTAACTGATGAATGGTCAGAGGCTCTCCATATATGGTAGCATTAAGTTTAGGATGCACCGGAAGATTCAGGATTTAGATGGAGGGAGCCTGTGGTCTGCCTATGTTTGGGAAGCAGGCATAGGAAAGTTGTGTGTTTTGTTTAAGGTTGGGATGGGATTATCTACTGATGCAACTGATGGTTTATTTTGTAATGAATGGGATTATACTGCCGAGGGGGATTTAAGTACGTTTTATTTGATGCTTTTATTTTGGGGGGGATACTGAAAAATGTTATGGGGCACACACTCATTTTTACTATTACTATTATTATTTTTATTCCCCCCCTTCCTTCCTCTGATATAACATGACTGACAATATAAATGTAAATAATGCCAGGGTGTATCATCCGCTCGTTTTATAACTTGGAATATTAAAGGTCTCAATGGGCCAAATAAAAGAGCAAAAATCTTTTCCCACTTAAAAAGGCTAAAAGCAGAAATTGTATTTTTACAAGAAACACATTTAAAAAATACTGATCAAGTAAGGCTCAGAAAGAATTGGGTTGGACAGAGTTTTCATTCTAACTTCAACACTAAAGCACGTGGGACAGCAATATTAATCCATAAAAAAATATTGTTTACTCCAGTGCAAACAATCTCAGATCCTCAAGGATGATTTGTAATAGTATTAGGGTCTCTCTTTAACACCTCAATCGTACTTGTAAGTATATATGCCCCTAATTGGGATGATGTTAGCTTCATTATTAAACTTACCTCTCTCATACCAAATCTACACTCACATAAACTCATTATTGCTGGAGATTTGAATACTGTGATGGACCCAGCTAAGGATCGCTCCAGTCCTAAAACTTTAGCACACTCCAAAATGTCTCAAGCTCTTTGTGAATTCTTGGATGAGACAGGATGTGTTGATCCATGGAGGTTTATCCACACAAAAAGGAATTTTCCTACTTTTCACATGTTCACCATATATACAATAGAATAGATTATTTCTTTATTGACACAACTCTTCTTCCTGCCGTAAAGAAAGCCGAGTATACTGCCATTGTAGAGTCAGATCATGCACCAGTCACTCTTGACCTCCTATTCTCTCAGAACCTATCACAGCGTAATCCCTTGAGATTAAACACAGCCCTACTGGCAGACAATCAATTTTGCAAACTAGTATCTGAATAGATGAGTTTTTGATATTCAACAAGTCAGACTCCATCCCCATCCACATTATGGGAGACACTGAAAGTTGTTATAAGAGGCAAGATTATATCTTACACCATTTCACAAGATAAAAAGAGACAGCAGAAGGAGCAAGAACTTATTACATCAATAAGAAACATAGCTCAGCAATATTCCATCACCCCAACTCCAGAATTATATAAAGAGAGGGTTGTATTGAAAACTCAATATGATTTGTTATCAGCAAAAAGAACTGAGAAGCACTAGTTGTGGTTAAGTGGTCATTATTATGAGCATGGGGCGGCACGGTGGTGTAGTGGTTAGCGCTGTCGCCTCACAGCAAGAGGGCCCGGGTTCGGGCCCCGTGGCTGGCGAGGGCCTTTCTGTGTGGAGTTTGCATGTTCTCCCCATGTCTGCGTGGGTTTCCTCCGGGTGCTCCGGTTTCCCCCACAGTCCAAAGACATGCAGGTTAGGTTAACTGGTGACTCTAAATTGGCCGTAGATGTGAGTGTGAATGGTTGTCTGTGTCTATGTGTCAGCCCTGTGATGACCTGGCGACTTGTCCAGGGTGTACCTGCCTTTCGCCCGTAGTCAGCTGGGATAGGCTCCAGCTTGCCTGCGACCCTGTAGAACAGGATAAAGCGGCCAGAGAAAATGAGATGAGATAAGATATTATGAGCATGGAGAGAAAGCAGGCCGCCTTCTGGCATACCAGTTTAAATGCAGATCTGCATCTCATTTGATTCCACAGATTCGTAATAGACCTACTTCACAATCATTGACTATAGACCCAAGGGAAATCAACACCTTTAAAGATGTTTACTCAGAATTATACATATCTGCTTTTCCACATGATAACTCAAGCATGACAACTTTTTTAGACAACTTAGAGATTCCAAAGATAGACTTGGATACTAAAGATGATCTTGACAAACCCTTTCAGCTGCAGGAGATTGTAGATTCTATTTAAAAAATGCGAAGTGGTAAAACCCCAGGGCCTGACGGCTATCCTGTGGAATTTTACAAGAAATTTGCTTCTCAGCTCACCCCAATTCTCCTTGAAATGTTTAGTTATTCTTTCAGTCAGAAAAATCTACCAACAAGTCTGACTGCGGCATCAATTTCTCTTCTTTTAAAACCAGGCAAGGACCCACTTGAATGTGGGTCTTATCAACCTATTTCTTTGTTAAATGCAGATGTAAAAATTCTGGCCAAACTTCTTGCCTCAAGACTAGATAATGTACTACCCCAGGTAATCTCAATGGAACAAACTGGATTCATGAAGGGCCATCACTCCTTTACAAATATCTGCAAACTCCTGAATGCTGTGCACTCTCCGGCATCCAGGGAGGTGCCAGAAGTGGTTGTCTCCCTGGATGCTGAGAAAGCATTTGACAGAATTGAGTGGTGTTATCTATTTGCTGTGCTTGAGAGGTTTGGTTTTGGCTCTAAATTTATCTCTTGGATCCGCCTGTTATATACCTCTCCTAAAGCTTCAGTAATAAATAAATTAGCATTCCAACTTTTTCCTCTCTCCAGGGGCACACGTCAGGGGTGTCCCCTTAGCCCTCTATTATTTGCGTTAGCTATAGAGCCTCTATCAATTAAGTTCAGAACAGCACTTAACATATATGGAATTCACAGGATGGAAATTGAACATAGAATCTTCCTTTATGCAGACGATCTGCTGCTGTATATTTCAGATCCAGTGTCATGTGTCCCTAATATTGTGAATATCCTGAATGAGTTTGGCCTTTTTTCTGATTATAAATTAAATCTGTCTAAAAGTGAATGTTTTCCAATCAATAACTTAGCCTTTCAGATATCAGACAATGTACTCCCCTTCTGAATGTCAAAGTCTGGCTTTAAATATTTAGGCATAAATGTCACCCGTGCTTTCCCTAATCTTTATGAGACAAATTTCAAACCACTCATAAATAAATTGGAATCAGATCTAAAGTGATGGTCTGGACTCTATTTATCTCTTGCAGGCAGAATGAATTGCATAAAGATGAACATCTTACCTGGATTTCTATATCTGTTTCAGTGTCTCCCAGTCTTTCTGTCCAAATCCTTCTTTCAGTCATTGGATAAGTTTATCTCTTCATTTTTGTGGGCTGGTAAAAATCCCAGGATCTGCAGAGAATTCTTGGAAAGACCTAGGGACCAAGGCGGCCTGGCACTTCCTAAGATGAGGAAATACTACTGGGCATCTAATATACAACAAGTCATATACTGGTATCGGGCCCCAAAACTGGACTGGTGCAAAATTGAGGTGAACTCTTGTCTGCTGACATCACTTTCTGCTCTTATTACTGCAAAATTACCACTCTCTCCATCAAAATACATATCAAGCCCCATAGTAATTTCCACCCTTAAAATATGGGCATAATTCAGGCAGAAGTTCCAGCTTAAAGACTTTTCTGTGTATAGCCGTATTTGTAACAACCACCTCTTTCAGGCAGCCAAACTGGACCACACCTTTACACAATGGCATAGGCGTGGTCTTGATACATGTTACTATTTCTATATAGATGGCTATTTTGGCAGCTTTACAGATCTCTCTGAAAAATTCCAATTACAACGGTCAGATTTATTCAGATACTTTCAGGTCCGTCACTTTATTTGGACCCTGAGTCCAGCCTTTCCAGCCCTGCCAGCAGGCTCAGGACTAGAGATGATCTTGAGGGCTCCTATGCAGCATAATGGACAGATATCAAACATCTCAAACATAATCACATCCCGTCAGAATATATCATTGGACTGGCTTAGAGCTGAATGGGAGGAAGAACTTGGTATGGAAATATCTGATGCAGCCTGGGACTTCGCTCAGTCTAGGGTTAACAATATGTCCTCTTGTGCCCGTCTCAACCTGATACAGTTCAAAGTCTTTCACAGAATCTATTACATCAAATCCAAACTATCCAAAATCTACTCTGATGTTGAAGACAGATGTGGGCACTGTAATACAACCCAAGCAGACATGGCACATATGTTTTGGAGTTGTCCAAAACTAAGAGACTTTTGGTCATCCGTTTGTAAAACTCTAAACGATGCATTTAATACCAAAGTGAAACCCTCTGCAGAAATGGCCATTTTTGGAGTATTACTAAGATTTCATTGGCCACAGACAAGAAAAATGCTTTTGCCTTTGCCTCTCTTTTAGCCCGCAGAAGAATAGCTTTATAGTGGAACGTTCCTGTTTGGCTCAGCGACCTGATGCTTTTCCTGAAATTAGAAAAAATTAAGTATTTCACCAGAGGATCAATTAGAAAGTTCCACAAGATATGGGACCCCTTAATTTTGTACTTTGACAGGCTCAACGCTCTCCCATAGCATCCTAAGGCCCTGATGATTCTTTTATTTATAACAGAAGAGAAGGCAGTGTGTACTTTATACAAAGTGTGAAATTCCCCTTCCTTATTATTATTTTTTTCTTTCTGCTCCCCCCCCCCCTTTTTTGGCGGTGTGTGGGTGGGAAGGGTGGGAGGGACTTCTTTGGTTATAATAATAAAAAAAGCAATTCAAGACATTGTATTTAAATACATCCTGTACTGTACTTCCTTTCTTGAATAAAAAATATGTTAAAAAAAAAGTAACGTGACTGAAACCCAAGAATAGTGTCTGAGGATGGACATCCTCACATCCACACCAAGACTCAGCTGACTTCAATGACACACATGATGGCAGAGAGAGCCAATGACCCACAGATCACCCTAATGACTTTCTAGGCTGCTAACACCGTTCACACCCGGCCTCCAGTGACCCTAACAATCGACAGGATGACTGAAAAGGTCAATGACCCATGTGACCTAAATGACTCTACTTGGGCCAAGTTTACATTAGACCGTATCAGCGGATCATCAGATTAACGTTTTTAAAATGATTAGTGTGCACACAGCAACACCAATACACGATTCGTGTGCACACAGCAACACCAATACACGGATACGCTCGGCTCCGCAGGCATCCTGCGCTCCAAATCACTCTGCCCTGAACAGCGAGTGCCCTCTGGAGGGTGCGCACACCGGCCCTGCGCAGCTCACAGAGCGCGCGAGTGAAGTGCACAAGCAATGATTCGGGACTGAGCCACTGTGTGTGTGATCCCAGCGCATATCACCTACCACTTGCAAGTGGAAGGATGGCAAGCCTAAAGACAATCATAACTACACAATGGGCAGTATTTGCATCAGTATTTGCAGTATTTTCATACTTTTATACTCTTTAATGAAAGGTGATACAAGGCGGAAGTCTGCGCCGTTTTTCAGCAGTCGCGTCACATGACCAACGCCAGTGAATCAGGAAGGTGGATGTCACAGTGACGTTGTCCAATGACGACACCAGCTAGAGCTCAGCACAGCGTATCCGCGTATTCTCAATGTTTACACAGCACCGGACCAGACACGATCTGGATTGAATACGTGGACCCTGGCGGATTCCCGTTTCCTGGCGTTTCCAGGCGTTTTAATGTAAACGGACAGTGCATCCGCGAAGAAAACGAGACAGATACGGTCTAATGTAAACTTGGCCTTAGGGTTGCTTTTGGTCCACTAGAGGATAAATACCTAGAACTCCCCACTAGTCAAACAGAACTGAAGAAGCCTTTCGGATGAGAGGTGAAATGTCTTCAAGGATTTCAAGCAAGTCCAGTTGCCTTCTTGAGCACTAATGGTTTATGATGACCTGGATGACTGAGAACCTTCACAGGCATGTCTGAGGATTGACATTGTATTCACAGCCCCCAGCACTTGGAAATATGGGAGTTTTAAATGGGCCAATCATGAAGCGATGGCCATTTTGCGTACAACCCCAATTCCAAAAAAGTTGGGACAAAGTACAAATTGTAAATAAAAACGGAATGCAATAATTTACAAATCTCAAAAACTGATATTGTATTCACAATAGAACATAGACAACATATCAAATGTCGAAAGTGAGACATTTTGAAATTTCATGCCAAATATTGGCTCATTTGAAATTTCATGACAGCAACACATCTCAAAAAAGTTGGGACAGGGGCAATAAGAGGCTGGAAAAGTTAAAGGTACAAAAAAGGAACAGCTGGAGGACCAAATTGCAACTCATTAGGTCAATTGGCAATAGGTCATTAACATGACTGGGTATAAAAAGAGCATCTTGGAGTGGCAGCGACTCTCAGAAGTAAAGATGGGAAGAGGATCACCAATCCCCCTAATTCTGTGCCGACAAATAGTGGAGCAATATCAGAAAGGAGTTCAACAGTGTAAAATTGCAAAGAGTTTGAACATATCATCAAAAGATTCAGAGAATCTGGAAGAATCTCTGTGCGTAAGGGTCGAGGCCAGAAACCCATACTGGGTGCCCGTGATCTTCGGGCCCTTAGACAGCACTGCATCACATACAGGCATGCTTCTGTATTGGAAATCGCAAAATGGGCTCAGGAATATTTCCAGAGAACATTATCTGTGAGCACAATTCACCGTGCCATCCACCGTTGCCAGCTAAAACTCTATAGTTCAAAGAAGAAGCCATATCTAAACATGATCCAGAAGCGCAGACGTCTTCTCTGGGCCAAGGCTCATTTAAAATGGACTGTGGCAAAGTGGAAAACTGTTCTGTGGTCAGACGAATCACAATTTGAAGTTCTTTATGGAAATCAGGGACGCCATGTCATTCGGACTAAAGAGGAGAAGGACGACCCAAGTAGTTATCAGCGCTCAGTTCAGAAGCCTGCATCTCTGATGGTATGGGGCTGCATTAGTGCGTGTGGCATGGGCAGCTTACACATCTGGAAAGACACCATCAATGCTGAAAGGTATATCCAGGTTCTAGAGCAACATATGTTCCCATCCAGACAACATCTCTTTCAGGGAAGACCTTGCATTTTCCAACATGACAATACCAAACCACATACTGCATCAATTACAGCATCATGGCTGCGTAGAAGAAGGGTCCGGGTACTGAACTGGCCAGCCTGCAGTCCAGATCTTTCACCCATAGAAAACATTTGGCGCATCATAAAACGGAAGATACGACAAAAAAGACCTAAGACAGTTGAGCAACTAGAATCCTACATTAGACAAGAATGGGTTAACATTCCTATCCCTAAACTTGAGCAACTTGTCTCCTCAGTCCCCAGACATTTACAGACTGTTGTAAAGAGAAAAGGGGATGTCTCACAGTGGTAAACATGGCCTTGTCCCAACTTTTTTGAGATGTGTTGTTGTCATGAAATTTAAAATCACCTAATTTTTCTCTTTAAATGATACATTTTCTCAGTTTAAACATTTGATATGTCATCTATGTTCTATTCTGAATAAAATATGGAATTTTGAAACTTCCACATCATTGCATTCCGTTATTATTTACAATTTGTACTTTGTCCCAACTTTTTTGGATTTTGCAGTGCACAAAGAGTTTTTTTTTTTACTGGCACAGTCTTAAAGATACCATTTTTTTTTTAATTTTGTGTCCATTCATTAACTAATTTGATTGTGCCTTGGTTAAAACAACTACGAAGCCAACACAGTAAGGTTATGTGGCAATTCATTTTGCACCAAGGAACAAATCAGACATTCTTCAAATGCAAATTTGTCCTATACTTAACTACATGGTGCCTCCCATTAATGTGCTCTTACTCCCCATTTATTAACCCCTTTATACAACCCCAATTCCAAAAAAGTTGGGACAAAGTACAAATTGTAAATAAAAACGGAATGCAATGATGTGGAAGTTTCAAAATTGAGAAGATGACATCCCCTTTTCTCTGTACAACAGCCTGTAAACGTCTGGGGACTGAGGAGTCAAGTTGCTCAAGTTTAGGGATAGGAATGTTAACCCATTCTTGTCTAATGTAGGATTCTAGTTGCTCAACTGTCTTAGGTCTTTTTTGTCGTATCTTCCGTTTTATGATGCGCCAAATGTTTTCTATGGGTGAAAGATCTGGACTGCAGGCTGGCCTTTGTACTTTGTCCCAACTTTTTTGGAATCGGGGTTGTATAAAGGGGTTAATAAATGGGGAGTAGAGGCATGGGAAGGACTTTAAGAGCACATTAATGGGAGGCACCATGTAGTTAAGTATAGGACAAATTTGCATTTGAAGAATGTCTGATTTGTTCCTTGGTGCAAAATGAATTGCCTCATAACCTTACTGTGTTGGCTTCGTAGTTGTTTTAACCAAGGCACAATCAAATTAGTTAATGAATGGACACAATTTTTTTTTTAAATGGTATCTTTAAGACTGTGCCAGTAAAAAATACTCTTTGTGCACTGCAAAATCCAAAAAAGTTGGGACAAAGTACAAATTGTAAATAATAACAGAATGCAATGATGTGGAAGTTTCAAAATTCCATATTTTATTCAGAATAGAACATAGATGACATATCAAATGTTTAAACTGAGAAAATGTAGGCGTCGTGGCTCAGGTGGTTAAGACGCCATACTATGAATGCGGGCGACCCGGGTTCGATTCCGGCCCGAGGTCATTTCCTGATCCCTTCCCGTTGCTCACTTCCTGTCTCTACACTGTCCTATCCAATAAAGGTGCAAAAAGCCCAAAAAATATCTTTAAAAAAAAAAAAACTGAGAAAATGTATCATTTAAAGAGAAAAATTAGGTGATTTTAAATTTCATGACAACAACACATCTCAAAAAAGTTGGGACAAGGCCATGTTTACCACTGTGAGACATCCCCTTTTCTCTTTACAACAGTCTGTAAACATCTGGGGACTGAGGAGACAAGTTGCTCAAGTTTAGGGATAGGAATGTTAACCCATTCTTCACTGTAAAAAAATTCTGTTGTTTTTATGGAAAAAACTGGCAGCTGTGATTGCCAGAATAATAATGTAAAAAATACAGCAGAGTGTAAAACACATTACAGAGCAACCTGTAAATGTTACAATTTAAAACCGTTATCCTTTACAAAATAACATTATAAAAATTACATGCTAAACTGGTAAATTCAACATCCCTTTTCAGCCAAATTAGCATGACTATGCCTTTATTAAAGCCATTTTTCCTGTACAATTTACATGCGGTGGTTGCTTATTTTACATCTAATCCCATTCAATTTCACTGAAAAAAATCAGACACAAGGCATTATTAAATGGTAAAAGGCTCATTATAAGACAGTAATTTTACTGAATTTTTCTGCTTATTTTATTAAAAGGTTGTGTTTCGTGTAATATATTTTGTAGTATTAATAGCAATGTTTTGTAGTGAAATTACCATCTACATGCTATCGTTGAATTCTTTAAGGAATGTCTTCATTAAATGAGCATTAAATATAGACAGACTCACAAACAGACTCACAGGCAAAGACACCAACACAAACTCTGACACAATGTCAAACAAAGATTTTCATTTGTAACGCTTACTGTTAAAACAAAAGAACTAAGCTACCTCAAGAAAACTGTGACTGGGACAGATAAAATGTTTCTTTTTTCCTATACATTAAAAGGTAGATTGAACGCTTCTATATTTGATGATTACATTTAAACTGCACTTTTTTTATGTTTGACTTTTACCATAAATGTGAAGAGAACTGTAACCTGTGGTATGCAGCAACTTTTAAAAAACAAATACAATACCAACTTGTCATTTCAAACCCCCATTTAATTATTTTGACAAGGTATGCAAAATACTTTTCAAAAACTTTTCAACAGTTGTGTGTTTTGTTATTCTTAATTTTAAACTAAAGAATAAAATATTTCCTTTCCTTTTCCTCTTGTAAAAAAAAAACACAAACATTTGGAATAAGGCTTTGAATATAAAGAAACACACGTGCAACCAGACTGTCACAACTTCAAACCAATATTTTAATATGTAACATAATAATGCTATGTTACATATTAAAATATTGGTTTGTAAATAAGCAACCATAAGAAACCTTCTTCGATCAAGGCGAGGACTCTGGGGTTCAAATGTAGACGGGAACTGCTGCTCTTCTCCACTTCCGTGCCCTCTGTGTTGATGGAGAAGTAGTATCTTGGGAAACAGAAGAAAAACAGACAAATATATGAATGATAAAATACACAGACTTACAGACACACAGAAACAGACACACTGAGACTCACAAACACACAGACGCACACATAGACACCGACAGACTGACTCACAGATGCACTAAGACTCACAGACACAGACTTACATGCACACTCACAAACACAATCAAACTCACAACTTCAAACAAAGATTTTCATCTGTAATATTTACTGTGGGGCAGCACGGTGGTGTAGTGGTTAGCGCTGTCGCCTCACAGCAAGAAGGTCCGGGTTCGAGCCCCGTGGCCGACGAGGGCCTTTCTGTGCGGAGTTTGCATGTTCTCCCCGTGTCTGCGTGGGTTTCCTTCGGGTGCTCCGGTTTCCCCCACAGTCCAAAGACATGCAGGTTAGGTTAACTGGTGACTCTAAATTGACCATAGGTGTGAATGTGAGTGTGAATGGTTGTCTGTGTCTATGTGTCAGCCCTGTGATGACCTGGTGACTTGTCCAGGGTGTACCCCGCCTTTCGCCCGTAGTCAGCTGGGATAGGTTCCAGCTTGCCTGCGACCCTGTAGAAGGATAAAGCAGCTAGAGATAATGAGATGAGATGAGATGTTTACTGTTAAAGTTTAAAGAACTAGCCCATCCATAGAAAAGTTTTATCTGTGACTAGGACATCACCACAAACCATGGCTTACTTGAGTCCATATTCAGATGTCCCGCCACTCATGATCTGAAAGGTCTTGGATCACGGTGAGGACTCTGGGGTTCATGTGTAGACGGGAGGTACTGGTCTTCTCTACTTTCGTCCCCTTCTCAGGATTTATGGAGAAAAAGCACCTTGGGAAACAGAAGAAAAACAGACAATGTATTAATGATAAAGTAACTTCCAAAATAACAACAATAAAATACCACATCAAGCAACTTTTTTTTACTTTTTTGTTGTTACAGTTCAATACAGAGAAAATGTTGGCTGAACAATCCAAAATAACACACCTCTGCAGGAACTCTAGGGTGGATGTCAGCTTGGATGGATAATGGATGTTGAAGCTGTAGTAGCTTCCAAACATCATACATATTGACAACTTAAAGGAGGGGATGTTCTCTTGAACAATGGTTCTGTCAACACTGAGCATAAACCGTGTGGAAGTAAAGCAGGATCACCCTAAAAAAGAAGGAATCACACTCAAATGCAAGTGAAACGAATGGTTGGGGTCCTGACACTTTTCACGGCACAGACAGACAGACAGACAGACTCAGACATACACAGACTGATTCACAGACACACACAGAGACAGACAGACAAAGCATGATTTATACAGTTCACAATAACAAAAACAAGCACCATGCATTCATCCAGACATAAAAAGAAACAGACCAACAAAAAGTTAACTTACCACAGACAATAATGGTAGGAGTTAAGGGGAGCTTGTCCATCTGGACTTCCCTTGCCAGACAGGTGTCCTCCACATTAGAAAGCATCATCTCTTCCCTTTCCTCAAAATAGGCCATCAGCAGCAGGACCATTTCTTTCACATCTTCGGAGCAGCCACTTGATCTGAATCTCTAACACAATCACAGATTTTAGTGACGTCATCATCTGTTAGACTCATGTTATCTTTTAAAAGTGAACGAAGATTACTTAAAGTGTAATCCTGTCCTAACTCATGCAGATTTTGCATCTCTTCAACAATAGTCTGTATTGTTGAAACTGGGAGAAGGAGCTGCCCTTGCAATCTTAGATAGAATAAACAAATATTCCTGAGGAAGGTCTCACTGAAATTCTGTGGGAGTTCACTGTTTTCACTAGTCGATGGATCTGGTGAGATTTGGGAAGCATCCTTACATACAGTGCCAGGAGACTGAGACACTGTTTCCATATACATATCATTTATGTTTTCCACAGAACATGTTCTGTGTTTGCGTGACATATGAGCAGTGAAAGATGATTTCTTAGTGAACACATTTTTGCAACCAATTATAGGACATGATACAGCTCGCCCTTCAACTACATGCTCTTTCAAATGGTGTAGGAGCTCTTTACAGTATGAAACTGGCGCGCGCACAGCGAAACGGCGCATTTCAAATCTGTGACAACTGCACTACTGTGAGAAGGTTCGGGCACATTGTGCATGGTTTTCCCCAAAGCGTTTTAGTGTATCAGACCCAATGCACTTGCTCTGCCTGCCGATATGCTTAGATTTATACCGATACGTTAAATTTCCTACCCACAAGTAACTAGACCCATAGGAGAGCAAATAACAGATCCATTTACATATTGATTTATATTTGTGTTAAACAAGCGGCCTTTTTTCCCAATGTTTGTGTTGATTCTGTCAAAGTAATATGTCCGTGTGGTATGATGTAAACAAACTGTAATCTGTTGGCTATGTCAAGATCACGTGTTCAAACCGTCCAATAAAAAATATCGAAAGAAAACGTCAGACATCCCTGAAGTTTCCGATTCATTATAAGCGATCTCATTGGCTGCCGATGTTGTCCCCTACCAGACGGACAAAGCTGACTGATTTTAATCACAAAAGTTTGACCTAGCCTATTATCATTCATGAATGTGTTTATAAGTACATAATCTTTCTGCAAACTTAAATGTATGAATTAAGTTTTCTTTTCCTTTAAATGTTTTAATCTTAATGTAGTCCATTTAATAAAGTGCCAAAATTTAAACTTTATGATATGCAGCTGCCTTACTTTTCTTTTCAGTGTATCTTAGTTATACATATATTATGGTAATTGCATCAGAAACATACTAAATCATTAGTTATAGTAATACAGCAACTTATTTTAAGGTGGCAGGTCTTGGGTTCAGATCCCTTTGTGATCAACAGGAGGTCATGATGATCGATTCTCTTCATTGGATTGCATAAGATGGAGCAAACCACTGTTCATGCAGATTTTTGTTTCAACACTACTTGATCAGAGATAATTAAGGTATCCCTGTAGATTTTCAATCTATCATATACCTAAGTAATCTATAACAAAACAGTTTAACTTGCATGTTGAACTTTAAGGTGAAATTTCAAATGTGTATATGTAGTGCCCCCCCCCACACACACAGTAGACTACGCCACCCCTTGACTTTACACCCTTACAGCAAGGGGAACTCTGTCCCAAGAATCCACAAGACAAGAAGTTTAGGAAAAGTATAAAAAAATACAATTTTTATTAAATATACATTAAAACTCATGCGAAGTGTTGCAAAAGGTTAAAACACAAATAAACAAATACACTGGGGGGGAAGAACTCCTACACTACCCAGCCAGGTTACCAGCCTACTTAACAGAACGGTGGCCACACTAAGGGCCAGTCTCCATATACACACGTGAAGGGAAACAAACCCCTAAAGCAGCACACAAATAGTCCAGAGTATTCACACACTGCAACCCCTGTTAAACACAAGAGGGGGAAACAAACCCTTGACGTAGCACACAGTGAAGAGTTAAGCACACTTAATCAGATAGAGCTCACACACTCACACTGTAACACTCAGGTGACTGGTAGCAAGAGGAGACTACATGCCCATATACAAACGCTAATAACTAGCAGGGCTGGGCCAGAACCGGGTGCTAAGGAGATATGGTAAGGGGGAGAAAATAAAGGAAACAAACAAAAACAAACAAACAAAAAAGAAATAACCCCCCTCAGCCTGTGGATCACTGTTCAAGTCAGTTACTCATCCCTCTGGCCACCAGGACAGAGGGGGGGACCACTACAAAGACAGAAAATCAAAATGCAGCAGCAGCAGTTAGCACCATACGTTCACACACTCTTCATACATTCAGTAAAAAAATAACTTAAAAGAGAACAGCAGCTGAGCAAGCGCAGCAAAGGAATCTGTGGCTATATTACATTACACACACACATAGTCTAAAAGGCTCCGGAGACAACCCCACTACTCAGGCCGCCACTTGTTGCACACCATAAACACACGTAGGCAATCGCACCTCCATCGACAATCGCACTACTCAGGCAAACGTTGGCTTATTGAACACAAACAACATTCCTACACCAGGTAGTGGATAATGCCACAAGTGTGGGGAGAAGGCTCCCGGGTACTCCTCCCTAGGCTTACTTGTAAAAATGCCATCCAAACACCACAGCTAACTCAGCTCAGAGCCAACACAACTCAGAGCTAAAACGCCACCAGCCACACAGCTCAGAGCTAACATAAGAGGAAAACTATCTGACAAGGACCCCGGGTGTCTATACAGATGCCAATGCCTAATTACGGACCAATCATGTCCGTGCTAAGGCAGCACATACACAGGAGGAGGGGAAAAAAATAGAAAAAGGGAAACGAATGCCAGAACTACTCTGTTCTCATTCTTACATGCTACAATCACCCCCTCCAATTGAATCGGCGGCCCGACGATCGCAGCTTATACTTCTTCATGGTGGCCCTCCTCTTGTGGGCCACCCTCCCCACTGGCTATGACAGTGCTTTGTGGGAGATGGTGGGGATTAGAATGAGCCTGCTGTGGCTCGGGTAGTACGCCGCAAAGACAAGGGCGCGTCTTCCAGTGGACCAGGCATCTCATCTGCGGATGGGGCTCTAAGTGGCAGCAGGGTTTCAGATGGTTGGGTTTCTTCGTGGTCCGCTCCAGTTCGAGGCATGGGCTCGTGGGATGCCAGATCTTCAGACAGGGGTTCCCCCGCTCCCAGGACCGGGTGTCTGACCGGAACTGGGTCCTCTTGGGGCCTCCCCCCACCGTACATCACCACTATGCCATCAACTGGGTTCAAGTCTGTGGGAGTAGGATTTATTTCCACACGTTCTCCATTTGTCCGCATCGCAGGGTGGGCGCCCCCAGTTGTCTCTGGCTGCCACCCCTCTGGCACTGCCCTTAGCTCAGTCCGATGAACTTGCCGGCAGGGTCCCCTGCCCAAGGGAGCCACTGTATAGACAGTACCTGCGCTACATAGTACCTGGAACATGTTGGCATGCCAATGGTCTTGGATCTTGTTCCGACCCTGGGCATGATTGCGCAGCAGTACCAGCTGGCCCTCCTGAAACCCGGCATCCTTCACTTGGTCGTCGTGCCCTTGATTCCGCCTCCATGCCTGGTCAGCGGCCCGCTGCCTGACATGTTCTTGGGTCATGTTTATGCTCTGCTGGTGCTTTTGGATCCACTCCTCCAAGCTGTCAAGCTCATGAGGTGTGCCATTATTGCTGAGGAGAAAGTCCACGGGCAGCCTGGGATGCTGCCCAAACATTAGGAAATACGGTGAGTGGCCCATTGTCTGGTGAGGGGTGGTGTTATAGGCGTAGGTGAGCTGGGGCAGGTGATGGGGCCATCGGCACTTCTCGGCCACTGGTAATGTGCGTAACAGGTCATGTAATGTCCTGTTGAACCTTTCGCACTGACCATTTCCTTGTGGGTGGTAGGGTGTTCTACTTTTCTGAATTCCATACATCTGACAGAGCTGTTTAATCACCAGGCTCTCAAAATTCCGCCCTTGGTCAGAGTGTATCTGCGCTGGTGGGCCAAATCTATAGAACCACTGCTGCACTAAGATACAGGCTACAGTGGTCGCTCTCTGATCTTGGGTCAGGATGGCCTGGGCATACTTTGTAAAGACGTCAGTGAGGACAAGCACATTCTCTCTGCCATCGCTTTCAGGGTCTAGGGATGTGAAGTCCATGGCCAGAATTTCATTTGGCTGACTTGCTTGCAGTGTGCCCCAGTAGGCCCACACCTTTGGTAGTACTGCCTTTCCCAGCACACACTTCTGACACCTCTGGCACCACTGCTCCACATCTCAGGCCATGTTTGGCCAAAAACAGTGGGCTAGCAGGAGTTGAAGGGTCCTTTCGGCTCCTTGATGGCCCTGGTCATCATGCACACCCCGCAGCACTTCCTCCTTTAGGCATTGGGGCAGCAGCAGTTGAAACACTTCAGGACCACCACTCGAAGCTTGAACAAGGCGGTACATCACTCCCTCGCGTTCCACCAGCCGGTCCCACTGACGGAGAAGAAACCAGCTGGCCTGTGGCAGTGACTCACGTTCTTCCGCACACGGCCACTGCCCCCGTTGATGGTACCGACGGACAGGCCCAATAACAGAGTCAACCTCCTGCAGGTTCTGAAGATCTTGGGGCATACGCCCTGGCAAGGCAGTCACCTCTTCACAATGGCCCCCAGAGCCGAAGGCTGGCATCTCGCAGCCAAGGCACCCAGTCCTGGCACCGCAGTGCCAAAGGCAAACTGCTCCAAGTACTTTGTAGTGAAAATTCATTATGTCTGATAATTATAACTATTCTTTTAAGTTCGTTTCTTAAGACACGTATTTTTAAGTATGTTACCTCGCTTGTTGACAGTTTCGGCGAACACTTCCGCCTTCTTCAAAACAGTCACCAGATGTCGAGTGGTGACGTGCCTTATCAGCTGATGTTACTCTATGGAGGCGTGAACGTCCCGCCCAATTTGACAGGTAGTCCACGCCTCCTGCTGTCAGGTCGCTGGCCCAGGACTGCGCTCCAGGTGTGTGACAGCGCCCTAGCGACCTGACAGCAGGAGGCGTGGACTACCTGTCAAATTGGGCGGGACGTTCATGCCTCCATAGAGTAACATCAGCTGATAAGGCACGTCACCACTCGACATCTGGTGACTGTTTTGAAGAAGGCGGAAGTGTTCGCCGAAACTGTCAACAAGCGAGGTAACATACTTAAAAATACGTGTCTTAAGAAAAGAACTTAAAAGAATAGTTATAATTATCAGACATAATGAATTTTCACTACATATTAAAAATAAGTTATGGAGAAGATTGTGCCAAAGAGGTACGCTGCCTGGAAAAACTAAAGAAAAAACTGGCGCGACAAAGAAACCATCTCCGCTTCAATCTCCGCTGCCGGGACGAAGGCGTCATTCCAGCAAGCCTCTACATAAAAAATCCAATACCAACAAAAAACGCGGAAAGGACCATCGAAAGAGCGCGAATGACTCTGGTAAGAGAAAGAATTAGATGCACGACAAACAAAATCAACAATTTAAATACAGAAATAACACAAAGAACACAAGATTTCAAACTCCGGTTCAAACTCAGCAGTGACATGAAAAAAAGTATGGAAGAACATCTAAATGCAATACAAGAACAAGAATTCTCAAAAACAAAAACACGCCATATTAAAAAACTAAATAGGCTTATCAAAAAGAAACAAAATAAATGCAAGGACAAACAAATAAATGAAAAATGGATATGCAACCTGTCTAAACACACACTAACAACAGCAGAACGCACTATACTCTCACGGGGACTAAACTATGCCATCACACCAAATAAAATCCCAAATGAAGAATTCATACTGGCTACGGAACTAGTATGCAACATGTTACAGGACCAAGGACAGAAAGCCGCATTAAGGAACGAAATAGCAGGCATCCTCACCTCAGCTAAACTGCCACCCAGAAACACAACAAAACAGGAAATGGAAGCCATCAGAACACTCGCAAAGAACAAGAAAATAACAATACTACCGGCTGATAAAGGGAGGACCACGGTTATCATGGACACTAATCAATATGAAAAACAAATGAATGAAATGCTCACGGACCCATACACATATGAAATACTCAAAAAAGACCCGACGGAGGAAAAGAAAAAAAGACTAAAACTATTACTCAAACCGTTAATGGATGACAACAAAATTGATAAACATACAACCACCTCATCCCCACAGCAGACATCACCCCCCGGATATACGGCACACCGAAAATTCATAAACCCGGAGCACCACTAAGACCCATAGTAGACAGTATAGGATCAGTTACTTACAACCTTTCCAAGACGCTGGCAGACATAATTAAACCACTCCTCGGACTCACGGAATACCACTGCAAAAACTCAAAACAACTGGCGAAAGAACTAAAGGAAATCAAGATAAAAAAGGATGAAATCTTTGTATCACATGAAGTCATATCCCTCTTTACAAAAACACCGGTCACAAACACTCTTAACATAGTAGAAAACCGGTTAAAAGCAGACAGAACTCTGAAAAAACGTACAAAACTTACAGCACAGGACATAACAAAACTATTACATTTCATTTCCACGTCCACATATTTCCAATACAGAGGTACAATCTATAGACAAAAAGAGGGATTTGCAATGGGGGACCCGCTATCTGCCACTCTATGCAACTTTTTTATGGAGGATCTGGAAACCCGAGCCATAGAAACAGCACCGGATGACTGCAAACCTATCTTCTGGAAAAGATATGTTGATGACATTCTTGAAATAACCAAAACAGGCCACACACAACAACTCACGGATCATCTAAACTCCATAGACAAGACAGGCAACATCAAATTCACACACGAAGAGGAAACGGACAAGACAATAGCATTTCTGGACCTAAAAATACACCACACAGAAGAAGGGAACATCAGAATTACAACATACAGAAAACCTACACATACTGACCAATATCTTCTCTGGACATCTGAACATCCCATCACACACAAAATGTCAGTAATCAGAACACTATACAACCGAACACAGAACATCACGGAGGAGAAAGACAGACAGGAGGAGGAACAACACATCCAACAGGCATTAAAAAACTGCCAATATCCACCGTGGGCAATTCGAAAAGGAAAATCACAGACACAAAAAAAGGAAAGAAACAAACAAACAAGAAAAAACACAGAAAAAACAAACCGGGGCTTTGTCACATTACCATATATAAAAGGAGTTACAGAACGCATCCAACGATCCATGAGGAAATACCACATCAACACCCCGGTCAAACCATACAAGAACCTCCGACAGCTGCTAGTTCACCCCAAAGATAAAATACAACTGGACAATGAATGCAATATCATATATGAAATCCCTTGCCGTTCATGCAATAAAGTCTATATTGGTGAAACGGGCAGATGCTTCCACACTCGCAGGAAAGAACACCAATTAGAATGTGAAAAAGAAACAACAAAAAGACTCACAAGATCCGAAAAAGAAAAAGCAAGCCAAGAAAACTTAAAATCAGCCATTTCAGACCACTGCAAACGACAAAATCATATTATGAATTGGGAAGAGGCCAGAGTCATTCGCGCTGAAGAGAACAGATATCAGCGTTGGATTTTGGAGGCAGTGGAGATACGTAAGTGGGCGCAGAGGACGATGAACCGGGATGAGGGAGCATACGCGCTGTCACACACCTGGAGCGCAGTCCTGGGCCAGCGACCTGACAGCAGGAGGCGTGGACTACCTGTCAAATTGGGCGGGACGTTCACGCCTCCATAGAGTAACATCAGCTGATAAGGCACGTCACCACTCGACATCTGGTGACTGTTTTGAAGAAGGCGGAAGTGTTCGCCGAAACTGTCAACAAGCGAGGTAACATACTTAAAAATACGTGTTTTAATGCTCCAAGTACTGCCTGGACAGGGCATCAGCATTCTGATTATTCCTGCCGGGGCGGTACTTGATAACGAAATTGAAAGAGGCAAGCTGTGAGGCCCATTGTTGCTCAAGTGCACCCAGCTACGCCATCTGCAGATGGCTGAGCGGATTGTTATCAGTTAAGATGGTGAACTGGTTCCCGAGCAGGTACTCTCGGAACTTCTCTGTAACTGCCCACTTTACTGCCAGGAGCTCCAGCTTCATGGAGCTGTAGTTTTCCATGTTCCTCTCCATCGGCTTAAGCCCACGGCTGGCGAACGCCACTGGTTGGACCTTTCCACCATGCTCCTGCGACAAGATGGCCCCAAGCCCCCCATGGCTAGCGTCCACCTCCAGGATGAAGGGCTTCTGGAAGTCAGTGTAGGCCAACACAGGGGCAGAGGTAAGTTTCCTCTTCAGGGACTGAAAGGCCTCCTCACAAGACTCATCCCACGCCTTGCCTAGAGGGATGGGCGGAGTCTTTCCTTTCTGCCGAGGCCCACTGAGCTTTCCCACCAGTTGGTGTAGGGGGGCTGCAACCTTGGAAAAGCCCTCCACAAAACGGCGATAATAACTCGCAAAGCCCAGGAAGGACCGGAGCTCGGCAAGGTGGCCTGGATGCCTCCACTCCTTCATGACTTCAATTTTTGATGGATCAGTGGACACCCCCTCAGCAGAGACCACATGCCCAAGGTAGCTCACCTCACGTTGAAAGAATTTACATTTGGACAGCTTAGCCTTCAATCCTTGCTTCTCCAGCCTCCGAAACACTTCCTCCAGTCATTCGAGGTGTTGTTCGACAGTGGTGGAAAAAATGATGATGTCATCTAGGTACAGGAGAACAGATTGGTAGCAACAATCTCCGAATATACGCTCCATGAGGCGTTGGAAGGTACTGGGTGCATTGCAGAGGTCAAACGCCATTCGATTAAATTCAAAAAGGCCAAATGGTGTGCAGAAAGCAGTTTTATACTTATCCTTCTCTGCCACTGGAACCTGATGGTAACCACTCGCAAGGTCTAATGTGGAAAACCACTTGGTCCCTGACAATGCATCCAGCGACTCATCTATCCTCGGGAGGGGGTAAGCATCACGGTGAGTCTTGGAGTTTAACTGGCGATAATCAACGCAAAGCCTAAGACTCCCGTCCTTCTTGGTCACAAGGACAATGGGGGAAGAGTAGGGGCTGGAGCTTTCCCTAATTACTTGGCTGTCCAGGAGCTGCTGAATATGCGCCTTCACCATCTCATACTGGGAGGGCAGAATGCATCGGTACGGTCGGCGAACAGGGGCATCGTCTAACAGAGGGATCTCATGAGTGATAAGTGAAGTGCAGTCTAGATCTGCCTCGCTCTGGGAGAATATACTGCTGTACTTGTCGAAAAGGGACTGGGCTTGGGCAGCCTGTGCCCGAGTTAGACCAACAAAGTCTTGTACAGGGGCAGAGGTAGCGGCAGGCGGGGGCACTTCTTGAGCCGATACATAAGCATAGCATTTCTCCCAGGAGGGGTCTACAGTGATGGGTGTACTTCGGACAGGGGCCACCATCACAACCTGCACCGTGCTGATGACACAATGTGGGGGGAGCCACACTTCGGCCTTGTTGACGTTCACCACTGGTGCATACAGGAGTCCCTTACGGGCACAGACGAGGGTGGGTGACATCAAGAGACCCTCCGGCAATTGTTCCTCCTCAAAACTGGGCGGCTCCAGCAAGAAATCCACTGTCTCCAGGTGGGGACATGAGACTGGGACCATAGTGAGTGCACCCGCCTTGAGACAGATTGACACCTTCCCTTGGACTCTAACCCTAAAGGGCTTGATGGCGTTGACGACTGCCTTGATCCTCTCACACTGCTTCAAAGCTTGTCGAGCCGCCGGGCCTGCCGATTCAATCAGAGGGGAATGAAAGAGCTGGGAGCCTAACTGTTCAAAAAGGGCCTGGTAACATTCTCCCAGTACATTCATACCCAAGATACCTGTGTAGCGAAGATTGCGTGTGGGTGGAGCACAGAGGACGGCAGGACAGAGATCAGGTTTAGCTCTCGGCTTTATTGCCACACTTTTCAGGTTTACAATAATGCTCAAAAAATAGCGAGAGAGACACACACACACACAGCGTCTCGTCCGGGGATGCTCCCCTCTGCTCTCGCTCTCCCTCCTTAAATAGGGCGGTTTACTGGGGAGAACACACAAAACACAGGTTAATGACACTCAGGTGAAGCGATTCTGCCACTTACCTTCCCCAACTCCGCCCTCCTGTCACAGACCGGTGCTTGACCACGCCCCCGCTGCCACATACCCCCACCGCCCGACTCAGGCCGGGCGCCCGTCTGGCCCGCAGCCGACTCCCCCCCCCCTTGACGGGAGAGGAAGTCCGCCACGACCATCTGCGCCCCCGGCCTGTGGACCACCTTGAAGTTGAAAGGTTGGAGCGCCAGATACCAACGGGTGATCCGCGCGTTGGCATCCTTCATGCGGTGGAGCCACTGGAGGGGTGCGTGGTCCGAACAGAGGGTGAAAGAGCGCCCCAGCAGGTAGTAACGGAGGGCGAGGACCGCCCACTTGATGGCCAGGCACTCCTTCTCGATAGTGCTGTAGCGCCCCTCACGCACTGACAGCTTCCGGCTGATGTACAACACGGGGCGGTCCTCTCCCCCCACCTGCTGGGACAAAACGGCCCCCAGCCCTCTGTCTGACGCATCCGTCTGCAACAAAAAGGGGAGAGAGAAGTCAGGGGAGTGCAAAAGTGGCCCCCCACACAGTGCAGCCTTTACCTCAGAGAAAGCCCGCTGGCACTGCTCCGTCCACTGGACCGGATCTGGCGCCCCCTTTTTAGTGAGGTCAGTCAGCGGGCTGGTGACGTCCGAATAATTAGGTATAAACCTACGATAATAGCCAGCCAGCCCCAGGAACTGTCTCACCCCCTTTTTGGTCTTGGGTCTCGGGCAGGCCGCAATCGCTCCTGTCTTATTAATTTGGGGACGCACCTGCCCGTTACCCAAGTGGAAGCCCAGATACCGTACTTCCACCCGCCCAATCGCACACTTCTTCGGGTTGGCAGTGAGCCCCGCCCGCCTCAGCGACCTAAGGACGGCCCTCAGGTGTTGCAGGTGCCGCTGCCAGTCATTACTATAAATGACGATGTCGTCTAAGTAAGCGGCCGCATAGGTGGCGTGGGGCCGGAGGATCCGGTCCATCAGCCGCTGAAACGTAGCGGGCGCCCCAAACAGCCCAAACGGAAGTGTGACGAACTGGTGTAAGCCGAACGGTGTGGAAAAGGCCGTTTTTTCCCGGGATAATGGAGTCAAGGGGATCTGCCAATATCCCTTCGTCAAATCCAGTGTCGAGTAAAAGCGAGCCGTGCCTAGTCGATCGAGCAGCTCATCAATACGAGGCATTGGGTACGCGTCGAATTTAGACACCGCATTGACTTTTCTATAGTCCACACAGAACCGGACCGAGCCGTCGGCCTTGGGAACCAAGACCACCGGGCTGCTCCAGTCACTGTGGGACTCCTCGACGATGCCCATTTCGAGCATGGCCTGAAGTTCTTCCCGAACCACCTTTTTTTTGTGTTCGGGTAATCTATAAGGACAGCTACGCACTACCACCCCCGGGGGCGTCTCTATGTGGTGTTCTATGAGGTTGGTGCGTCCGGGCCGGGGCGAGAACACATCCGAAAACTCGGCCTGCAAATGGGCGACCTCCGTGAGTTGGGTCGGGGAGAGGTGGTCTCCACAGGGGACCGGAGAGGTGCGAGATGCCAATGACCCTTTTTGGATCTCCGGCCCCAGCTCCGCCTTCTCCGGAACTACCGACACCAACGCCACGGGGACCTCCTCATTCCAGAGCTTCAGCAGATTGAGGTGGTAGATCTGTAGCGCCCCCTCCCTGTCCGTTCGCCTAACCTCATAGTCGACGTCCCCGACTCGCCGTGTGACCTCGAAGGGCCCTTGCCACTTGGCGATTAATTTGGAGCTCGATGTGGGCAACAGGACAAGTACCTTATCTCCCGGAGTGAACTCTCTAAGGCGCATGCCCTTGTTGTACAGGCGGGTTTGCCGTTCCTGGGCCTGCCGCAAATTCTCCTGAGTTAAGTGGGTGAGCGTGTGGAGTTTTGCGCGCAGATCCATAACGTATTGAATTTCATTTTTGCTCTGCGAAGGTCCCTCCTCCCAATTTTCCCGCAGTACATCTAAGATGCTGCGCGGCTTACGCCCATACAGTAATTCAAATGGGGAGAACCCCGTGGAGGCTTGGGGGACCTCTCGCACTGCAAACAACAAGGGTTCGAGCCACTTATCCCAGTTACGTGCGTCCTCACTTATGAATTTTTTGATAATATTCTTGAGGGTGCGGTTGAACCGTTCGACTAAACCATCCGTTTGTGGGTGATACACGCTGGTGCGGATCGGCTTAATACCCAGTAGCCCCTACAGTTCGGCCAGTGTTCGTGACATAAATGAGGTGCCTTGATCAGTCAGAATCTCTTTCGGGATTCTGACCCGGGAGATGACGTGGAAGAGGGCCTCTGCAATACTACGTGCGGAGATATTGCGAAGAGGCACCGCTTCCGGGTATCGCGTTGCATAGTCCACCAGAACCAATATAAAGCGGTACCCTCGTGTTGACCGATCTAATGGCCCGACGAGATCCATCCCAATTCGTTCAAACGGGGTCTCGATTAATGGTAGGGGGCGCAAGGGCGCTTTTGGAATGGCCGCTGGATTTACTAACTGGCATTCGCGGCACGCCGTACACCACTTACGGACGTCGCCACGAATCCCCGGCCAATAGAATCAGGCCATTATCCAGGCGAGTGTTTTATCCTGCCCGAGGTGTCCCGCCATGGGATTAAAGTGAGCCGCCTGGAATACCAATTCCCGGCGGCTCTTTGGAATTAACAACTGGGTGACACGCTCCTTCGTCTGAGTGTCCTGCGTCACTCGGTATAACCTATCCTTTAAAATGGAAAAATAGGGGAAGGTCGGGGTGGCGTTCGGCTGGAGCGTTTGACCATCGATTACTCTCACTTGGTCAAACGCGTGTCGCAGAGTTTCGTCTCGCGATTGTTCCAGTGGGAAATCCGCGAGGGATTCCCCAATAGAAAGAGGAGGGGCCGGGGGCTCCTCACTCTGTCGCGGGGATGACGTAGACGGCTCTGCGACCGCAGCTCCAGCCAAAACGACACTGGGACCCCCCCCGGCTAACCGGCAGGACCCACTCTTTACTAGGTGTGCCATCAACCCCCGGAATCCCGGCCAATCAGTCCCCAAGATTAAAGAGTGGGTAAGGCGAGGATTAACCGCCGCCTTTACTATAGATTTGTCCCCTCTGAAATGTATGTGGACCGACACCAACGGGTAGCAGTGAACATCCCCGTGCACACACAACACCTTCACCCCTTGTGCTCCCCCCAATGCCTCGTCTTGCACCAGGCTTTGGCGGATCGAGGTCTGGTTGCAACCCGAATCCACCAACGCCTGATAGGTCGCCCCTTGTACACTTACCGGTATGCGATATGCTCCGGCCTGATCGAGGGCAGCCTCTGGCGCGTCGGGGATCCGCACCACCGCCCCCACCTCCATCGCGGCACACTGTTGCTGCAGGTGGCCCGGTTCCCCGCAGCGCCAGCAAACCGGCCCGGGCCTCCCCTCTGCAGCTGTGGATTGAGGGTCACTCACCTGAGGGGGGGGAGAGACAGACACAGAAGGGAGAAACGGGAGGGCACCACGGGTGCGGCGGGCCGGCTGGGGTGGGGCCGGCCCCCGCCTCCGTGGTGGGGGAATGGGGCGAGGACGGGACACGGGAGGAGGGGAGAGAGAGAGAGAGAGAGAAGAGGAGAGAGAAGATGACATCCATTGTCCTGCCGCCGGGACAGCCGCCAGATGATCCTCCGCCAGTCCTACGGCCTGATCCAGCGACGCCGGGCGGTGGCACTGGACCCACTCCGCGGTTCCGGCGGGCAGGCGGGCGATGAACTGCTCCAGCGCCACCTGGTCGATGATCCCCTCGGCGTCGCGATCTTCGGCCCTCAGCCACCGCCAGCAGGTGTCCCGGAGCTGCTGGCCGAACGCGAACGGGCTGCCGACTTCCTCCATTCGCAGCGCGCGGAAGCGCTGGCGCTGCTGCTCCGGCGTGCGCCCCACGTGCTGGAGGACAGCCCGGCGAAGGTCGGCGTAGGCCAGCCGGTGGTCGGCGGGGAGCTGTAGTGCGGCTAACTGCGCCTCTCCCGTCAGGAGGGGGAGGAGGCGCGCCGCGCGCTGTTCCACCGGCCACCCCGAGGCTTCGGCGACCTGTTCGAACAACGCGATGAACGCCTCGGGGTCGTCCTGCGGGCCCATCTTAGTCAAGGTGATGGGAGATGGGCCCGCGGCCGGGGCGCTGGTGGACCCCGCCGACGCGAGGAGGCGCCGGAACGCCTCACGGTCTTCCTGTTGAGCCAGCACCAGGGCTTCGAAGCGGCGCTCCTGCTCCTTCCGGAGCGTGACGAGCGCCTGGTGCTGGCTCTGCTGAGCCGTGGCGAGGGCATGGACCAAGTCCGCGAACGGGGAGGATTCCATGGGGCTGCAGGACAGGTGCTCCACGATCCCGGGTTTCGGCACCACTGTAGCGAAGATTGCGTGTAGGTGGAGCACAGAGGACGGCAGGACAGAGATCAGGTTTAGCTCTCGGCTTTATTGCCACACTTTTCAGGTTTACAATAATGCTCAAAAAATAGCGAGAGAGACACACACACACACAGCGTCTCGTCCGGGGATGCTCCCCTCTGCTCTCGCTCTCCCTCCTTAAATAGGGCGGTTTACTGGGGAGAACACACAAAACACAGGTTAATGACACTCAGGTGAAGCGATTCTGCCACTTACCTTCCCCAACTCCGCCCTCCTGTCACAGACCGGTGCTTGACCACGCCCCCGCTGCCACAACCTGGTATGGCTGTCTTACAATAAATAGACGTGGCATCCTCAGGGTCCTTGACTATCAGCACCCCCCTCCCCGAAATACATTGCCCCAACACGACTATCTCCATCTCCACATAACCACTATACGGTATGTCCAGTCCATTCGCTGCCTTCAGGCCAAACCAATTACACTCTTTCCTCTGCAAATGTGCAAAATGTTCATTAAAATAACTCTCAATAATGGTGGTGACCATGGACCCAGTATCCACAAGGCAAGGAACAGCTACCCCCCCATACTGACATTTAAAACAGGACATTTCCCCACTAACTGGCTACGAGAGGGCAAACAAACAGAGCCAGATACCTTCCCCCCCCAGTGTATGGCTCTGTACACTGGGCGGCTCTAGTTTCCCGACAAGCTGGTGGTGCCAACCACCGGAGGCGGGGGCTGTGCAGAGGTATTATCAGAGGATGGCAGAGGGGTGAGCCTACTAGCTAGGGGATGAGAGGCCTGACAATAGCGAGCTATGTGCCCTGGTTGTTCACATTTAAGACAGATTGGTCGCCCATCTGGCACCCACCTATAGCGACCCCCCCCCTGTATGGCTGGGAAGCAGGGTTTTTTGTATGCGGCTGTCCCAGATGTTTCACTAACAGATCTATCTGGGCTTGTTGTTTTAGCACCAAATCTTTCAATTCGGCTAGCTCCAAGGTCTGGGTGAGCATGGCCTCACATTGAGATGTGTACTGGACTTCACTGTTGCACGCCACAGTGCGATAGCTCCGATCACGCCCCGTCTGGCCCTCCTCCACCCACCTAGTGGTTTCCCGCCGCACATCCAAAATTGTCCACCTCTCATTATCCTGCACCAACTTCTTAAGCTCTCTTCGCAAGGTAGGGTCATAAACGTTTTCACAGAATTGGTCCCTCAAAACTAAATCTGGATTAATAATACAGTCACTTTTTGACATTTTAACCTTCTCCATGAGTTCCATTAGTGCATGTGAAAATTCAAACAAAGACTCATTTTCCTTTTGTTTCCTATCAAAAAAACGCTGTTGCCATAATACATAAGATTTTGCACAACCATAAACCTCTTTTAAAATTTTGACAATTTCTACAGGATCTTCTCTAGTAGCTGTGGACCGATACTTAATTTCATTCCGGGCCTCGCCCTCAAGGTGATCATACAAAAACATGGCTTTCTCATGATTGGACATGTGTCTTGACTGAATACAGCTCTTCGCCTCCTCGACCCATTCTTCAACAGACAAAGACCCACCCACAGAAGCACCAGAAAATTTTGGACACCGCCTCTCTCTGGGGATGTACAATATCTGCTCGCGTTGCCCAGACTGAGCACCGTCACCTCTGGCATTCAAAAGTCTTTGATTCTCGGCTTGAAGCTGCTCCAGGCGATCTTGTAACTGCTGGAGCTCCGTCATCTTCTTGTCAGCTGCTGTTCTCTACACCCACACACAAACACACACACTGCTGTGCCAAAAACAAACAAACACAGAAAAAACCCCTAATGCAACACTTCACAGGAATCGTCCTGCTGGCTATGCCAAAGTTGTAGCGCCCCCCCACAGTAGACTACGCCACCCCTTGACTTTACACCCTTAGAGCAAGGGGAACTCTGTCCCAAGAATCCACAAGACAAGAAGTTTAGGAAAAGTATAAAAAAATGCAATTTTTATTAAATATACATTAAAACTCATGCGAAGTCTTGCAAAAGGTTAAAACACAAATAAACAAATACACTAAGGGGGGGGGGGGGAAGAACTCCTACACTACCCGGCCAGGTTACCAGCCTACTTAACAGAACGGTGGCCACACTAAGGGCTAGTCTCCATATACACACATGAAAGGAAACAAACCCCTAAAGCAGCACACAAATAGTCCAGAGTATTCACACACTGCAACCCCTGTTAAACACAAGAGGGGGAAACAAACCCTTGAGGTAGCACACAGTGAAGAGTTAAGCACACTTAATCAGATAGAGCTCACACACTCACACTGTAACACTCAGGTGACTGGTAGCAAGAGGAGACTGCATGCCCATATACAAACGCTAATAACTAGCAGGGCTGGGCCAGAACCGGGTGCTAAGGAGATATGGTAAGGGGGAGAAAATAAAGGAAACATCTCATCTCATCTCATTATCTCTAGCCGCTTTATCCTTCTACAGGGTCGCAGGCAAGCTGGAGCCTATCCCAGCTGACTATGGGCGAAAGGCGGGGTACACCCTGGACAAGTCGCCAGGTCATCACAGGGCTGACACATAGACACAGACAACCATTCACACTCACATTCACACCTACGGTCAATTTAGAGTCACCAGTTAACCTAACCTGCATGTCTTTGGACTGTGGGGGAAACCGGAGCACCCGGAGGAAACCCACGCGGACACAGGGAGAACATGCAAACTCCACACAGAAAGGCCCTCGCTGGCCCCGGGGCTCGAACCCAGGACCTTGTTGCTGTGAGGCGACAGCGCTAACCACTACACCACCGTGCCGCCCATAAAGGAAACAAACAAACAAAAACAAACAAAAAAAAGAAATAACCCCCCTCAGCCTGTGGATCACTGTTCAAGTCAGTTACTCATCCCTCTGGCCACCAGGACAGAGGGGGGGACCACTACAAAGACAGAAAATCAAAATGCAGCAGCAGCAGTTAGCACCATACATTCACACACTCTTCATACATTCAGTAAAAAAAAAAACTTAAAAGAGAACAGCAGCTGAGCAAGCGCAGCAAAGGAATCTGTGGCTATATTACGTTACACACACACTTATGGCCCTTTTCCACTACCCTTTTTCAGCTCACTTCAGCTCGGTTCAGCTCACTTCAGCCCGACACGGCTCGCGTTTCGACTACCAAAAACCAGCACGACTCACCTCGTTTCAGCCCTGATTAGCCCCTAAAACTCGCACCGTTTTGGAGTGGGGCTGAAGCGAGCCAAGCTGTGCCGAGTGAGGCTGGGGGCGTGAGCAGACACTCCCCTGTGCACTGATTGGTGAGGAGGAGTGTCCTCACATGCCCACACATGCCCCGTGAGCGCGCTGGGATCTGTAAACACCGTAAACCCGTAAGAAGAATAATTACGAATTGCGAGAATTTCTGAAGCCTTATGCGCCTCGCTTCATCTATACGCTCTTGCCAGTATCTGTTGGCGTTGTCGGTGACAACAAGCCACAGCACCAAGACCAGCAACACTAACGACTCCATGTCCTCCATGTTTATTGTTTACTATCCGGGTCGTGAGACTACCGCTTAAAAGATCACTGAATCAGTGACATACAGAGCATCGTGGACGAGTTCGCGGAGCACAAGGCTCGTCGTATGCCCTTCAAATAATGCGCGCAGTAGGCTATTGATGTTTTATTATGAGCCATGTACAGTATGTCGCCTAATGTTTTTTTGTTTCTGAGTTACATGTTCGTTTGAAGGACTTAATGTACAAAATAACATAGTTTCACCCCGTAGTGTTGAAATTGGCAAACACAGTGCATTCAGTGAGGTTTGCACCGCCCTCCTTTATTTCTGACTCTTCCTGTCACCACTCTGAGCGCTCATTCGTATGCCCTTCAAATAATGTGCGCAGTATAGGCTATTGATGTTTTATTATGAGCCATGTACAGTATCCTAATGTTTTTTGTTTCTGAGTTACATGTTCGTTTGAAGGACTTGATGTACTAAATAACATATAGTTGCACCCAGTAGTGTTGAAATTGGTAAACACCGCAGCTGCGGACATTTTGTAGCCTAAAATGATGTTATGATAAGCTTTAATAAAGGGCCCGGTCATTTGCCCCGCCCCCGGCCCGGCTCTGACTTGTTCCGCCACTGTCACTGATGTCACTGTTTGCGCTGCTTAACGACATCACGTGACGTCCACCCACTTTCGCTAACTCCACCCAATGTGTCCACCCACTTCCAGCCAGCACGGTTCAGCGCGGTTGTAGTCGAAATGCAACTCTAACAGCCCCGCTCAGCTCGACTCAGCTTGACTCGGCACGGCACGGCTCAGCCGCGTTTGTAGTGGAAAAGTGGCAATAGTCTAAAAGGCTCCGGAGACAACCTCACTACTCAGGCCGCCACTTGTTGCACACCATAAACACATGTAGGCAATTGTGCCTCCATTGACAATCGCACTACTCAGGCAAACGTTGGCTTATTGAACACAAACAACATTCCTACACCAGGTAGTGGATAATGCCGCAAGCATGGGGAGAAGGCTCCCGGGTACTCCTCCCTAGGCTTACTTCTAAAAACGCCACCCAAACACCACAGCTAACTCAGCTCAGAGCCAACACAACTCAGAGCTAAAATGCCACCAGCCACACAGCTCAGAGCTAACATAAGAGGAAAACTAGCTGACAAGGACCCCGGGTGTCTATACAGATGTCAATGCCTAATTACGGACCAATCACGTCCCTGCTAAAGACAGCACATACACAGGATGAGGGGAAAAAAACAGAAAAAGGGAAACGAATGCCAGAACTACTCTGTTCTCATTCCTACATGCTACATATACATTAATACTATTTAGGTTAGAAATAATTGAAACACTGGTAAAATCTATCCTATAATCATGGATCTAAAACTCCCCTAGTTTCACTTCGTGCCGTTGGTGCCCAATTGTCTGTGTATTATCATACCAGAATTTAGGACTTTAATTTTTTTCTGGGGAAAACACTGATTGTGTATGTGGTAGAAGTGAGCTTTGAAAGTGGCATACGTGCAAAATGTTCACTTGCAGTCAACGCCAACACACTGGAAAACACAACGTGGTTCATTTCTATGAACGTGACAATGCAGAACATAGCCTCTCAATATTAGCAGTGTTTTGCTACAAAAATGGCATGTAATCATGTTAAAGATTGAAAGCACTTGTAAGCTACTCACAAGCCGCAAAAGTCCAGACTAGTGGCTAAAGTCAGTTAGCTCCTTGTCTCTGCTCCTCCACGCTGTGGCTCCTCTGTCTCCGCTCTTCGTCGTCCCTGCTCCTCCTCTTCTCTGCTTCTTATCGCGAATTGTTTCTGCTCCTCCTCTTCTCTGCTTCTTATTGCGAATTGTTTCTGCTCCTCCTCTTCTCTGCTTATCGCGAATTGTTTCTGCTCCTGCTCTTCTCTGCTTCTTATTGCTAATTGTTTCTGCCCCTGCTCTTCTCTGCTTCTTATCGCTAATTGTTTCTGCCCCTGCTCTTCTCTGCTTCTTATCGCTAATTGTTTCTGCCCCTGCTCTTCTCTGCTTCTTATCGCTAATTGTTTCTGCCCCTGCTCTTCTCTGCTTCTTATCGCTAATTGTTTCTGCTCCTGCTCTTCTCTGCTTCTTATCGCTAATTGTTTCTGCCCCTGCTCTTCTCTGCTTCTTATCGCTAATTGTTTCTGCTCCTGCTCTTCTCTGCTTCTTATCGCTAATTGTTTCTGCTCCTGCTCTTCTCTGCTTCTTATCGCTAATTGTTTCTGCTCCTGCTCTTCTCTGCTTCTTATCGCTAATTGTTTCTGCTCCTCCTCGATATTCCTCTCTGCGATACTGCTCCTCACTACCTCTGCTCCTACAACTCCAACTCCGTCTGCTCCACACCAATTTCTCCCGCAATAAAGTACCGTCCAATGACAGAGTTCACAAACGGTGCTGCTCTGTGATAGGTCCCTGCAGTTTGAAAAATGCTATGCTAAGCTGTGAAATAGATCTCAGTTCTCAACAAGTTTATATTGAGTCTAGACTTCATGTTATACTAGTTACAGCATTTAACTGGAAATCACAACATATGAATTTGTAAAATGCTATAGGCTGCAGTTTATTTCAGTTATTTAAAACAAGCCATGTTGTAATTTTAACTGTATTGCGTTGGTTCAAATATTACAATTTTTCTATGTTTATAATACAGTAACATATAAATTCTACAAGGAAATATGATCCTTTTCACATATACTAAGTATAAAATTAACAATTATTCATTGTTCTGTTTTTTAACAATATATTGCTTTAAATTATACACTGATTCATTGTTTTTCTTGTTACAGATTTTTTATGTCATGATTTTACGGCGGGTGGCACGGTGGTGTAGTGGTTAGCGCTGTCGCCTCACAGCAAGAAGGTCCGGGTTCGAGCCCCGTGGCCGGCGAGGGCCTTTCTGTGCGGAGTTTGCATGTTCTCCCCGTGTCCGCGTGGGTTTCCTCCGGGTGCTCCGGTTTCCCCCACAGTCCAAAAACATGCAGGTTAGGTTTACTGGTGACTCTAAATTGACCGTAGGTGTGAATGTGACTGTGAATGGTTGTCTGTCTCTATGTGTCAGCCCTGTGATGACCTGGCGACTTGTCCAGGGTGTACCCTGCCTTTCGCCCGTAGTCAGCTGGGATAGGCTCCAGCTTGCCTGCGACCCTGTAGAACAGGATAAAGCAGCTAGAGATAATGAGATGAGATGAGATGATTTTATGGCATCTTAATGTTAATTTCACAGACATTTGTCTGGATTTAATAATCACAGACGTTAAATGTTATCTTTACACTGCTAAAATGTAAAAAAAAAATTATATTGTTGTGAAAGATACAGCTTTTCTCTGTACAAAATACAAAAATGTGTGTTTTCCACAATAAAATAAAATATTATTTGCAATTTTTTATTTTAAAATTTACAATAATTTTCGGTTCGACATTATACATCATCATACTGGTAAATAAACACAATATCACTGTATTTTGCTTTACAGAATTTTTATGTCATGATTTCACAGAATTTTACTGTTGATTTTACTGACTTTTTTTAACAGTGTTGTCTAATGTAGGATTCTAGTTGCTCAACTGTCTTAGGTCTTTTTTGTTGTATCTTTCGTTTTATGATGCGTCAAATGTTTTCTGTGGGTGAAAGATCTGGACTGCAGACTGGCCAGTTCAGTACCCGGACCCTTCTTCTATGCAGCCATGATGCTGTAATTGATGCAGTATGTGGTTTGGCATTGTCATGTTGGAAAATGCAAGGTCTTCCCTGAAAGAGACGTCGTCTGGATGGGAGTATATGTTGCTCTAGAACCTGGATATACCTTTCAGCATTGATGGTGTCTTTCCAGATGTGTAAGCTGCCCATGCCACATGCACTAATGCAACCCCATACCATCAGAGATGCAGGCTTCTGAACTGAGCGCTGATAACAACTTGGGTCGTCCTTCTCCTCTTTAGTCCGAATGACACGGCGTCCCTGATTTCCATATAGAACTTCAAATTTTGAGTCGTCTGACCACAGAACAGTTTTCCACTTTGCCACAGTCCATTTTAAATGAGCCTTGGCCCAGAGAAGATGTCTGCGCTTCTGGATCATGTTTAGATACGGCTTCTTCTTTGAACTATAGAGTTTTAGCTGGCAATGGCGGATGGCACAGTGACTTGTGTTCACAGATAATGTTCTCTGGAAATATTCCTGAGCCCATTTTGTGATTTCCAATACAGAAGCATGCCTTTATGTGATGCAGTGCTGTCTAAGGGCCCGAAGATCACGGGCACCCAGTATGGTTTTCTGGCCTTGACCCTTACGCACAGAGATTCTTCCAGATTCTCTGAATCTTTTGACGATATTATGCACTGTAGATGATGATATGTTCAAACTCTTTGCAATTTTACACTGTCAAACTCCTTTCTGATATTGCTCCACTATTTGTCGGCGCAGAATTAGGGGGATTGGTGATCCTCTTCCCATCTTTACTTCTGAGAGCCGCTGCCACTCCAAGATGCTCTTTTTATACCCAGTCATGTTAATGACCTATTGCCAATTGACCTAATGAGTTGCAGTTTGGTCCTCCAGCTGTTCCTTTTTTGTACCTTTAACTTTTCCAGCCTCTTATTGCCCCTGTCCCAACTTTTTTGAGATGTGTTGCTGTCATGAAATTTCAATTGAGCCAATATTTGGCATGAAATTTCAAAATGTCTCACTTTCGACATTTGATCTGTTGTCTATGTTCTATTGTGAATACAATATCAGTTTTTGAGATTTGTAAATTATTGCATTCCGTTTTTATTTACAATTTGTACTTTGTCCCAACTTTTTTGGAATTGGGGTTGTAAAAACCAGGATATATCCTGTGCATGCTTATCATTAGCAACCATTCTTATGACCCCATGTGCAATTGAATAAAGGGTCCCCTCGTCCTTCAGTATGAGATTAGCCTCGCTGTTCTCCTTAGACCTAATTGACTCATACTACTGTATTATATAAATAATATAATTATATCGTACTCAGTGAAAGACTGAGCACAGAGGTGTCGGATGTTTAGATAGCATGTCATCAGTGATTAAAATAAACATTTAATTTAAAAATGTGGCTAAGCATAGATGAAATAGATGAAAGAATATATGTTTTGTCTTTAGATGGAGAACTAACTAGGACACCACAAATGGGTCATGCTGTAGACCTACATAATAATCTGTCATGCTAATGGTAAAAGCAGTGAATACAAGGCACTATTCATTACGCAGCATAGCCTACTTGGTGCCTGATTAATGATCCTTCTAAAAAAAACCCATCAATTTGTGCATTTTAATTTCAAACATCCCTCGAGTTTAATCAATTAGTGCAAGTCTCCAACCAGGTCATGAACTCCTGCACATAAAACGAGGACAAGAGCTCATCTAGTCGGGTGCTTGTGTTTCAAGTCTACAGCTTAAACAGATTATATGGTTTAAAAAAAGATATATTAAGATCAAAAATATAAATATAATGCATTGTAATATATTTTCTGTATGTTATATTTTGTATGAGAAAGCTAAGAAAATTCAGGGAACACAAAAGAAACAAGTAAATATATGTATTTGCAGAATACACAATGCACAATATAGTCTTATGATGTGTTGAAGCCAATGTGTGGCTACAGCCTGACATGTGACAGATGTAGGTTCACAGATGGTATATTTTAAAGCAGTTCAATAAAACCACAGTATTCTCCCATGGGGAGACCCCCCCCCTCCTAAAGACTGCCACATGACTGGAGGCCTTATTAAAAATTAAAATAGGTATTAGCTGGGAAGTACTCCTGTTTATTCCTTTATAATAAATGATGAATAAGTCTTACAATATAAGAATAGACTGTGTGGGACTCAGATTGTATGGGGAAAGCAATGGGTTTTTGTTTCAGAGACAGAATATTGAACCTCAAGAGGCAAATTACAAATAATAATAATAATAATAATAATAATAATAATAATAATAATTATTATTATTATTATTATTATTATTATTATTATTATTATGTTAAATTTCTATAGCACCTTTCAAAATCCCAAAGTTGCTTTACAGGAGGAAAACAAAAAGACAAAACAGTAAGAGAGGAAGATAAATGTTCATGGAAGAGATTAGTCTTCAATTGAGATTTGAAAGTACAGAAAGAAAAAGAGCAGTCACGGAGAGACTGAGAAAGAGAATTCCAGAGTTTTGGGGCAATGGCGCTGAATGACCTGCCTCCCATGGTGGAAAGTCTGGGGTGCGGGACAGGAAGTAAGTTGGTGTTAGAAGACCCTAGTGAGCAAGTGGGGGTGGAGTGGGTCAGTAGTTCCCAAAGATACATCAGAGCAAGGTTATGCATGCAGGGCTTTGAAAGAAACAAGCAAGATTTTAATTTTGATCCAGGACAGAACTGGTAGCTAGTGTAGCAGGGGGCGGGTGTGTGTGTGTGTGTGTGTGTGTGTGTGTGTGTGTGTGTGTGTGTGTGTGTGTGTGTGTGTGTGTGTGTCAGTGGCAAACCGTTACTATTAGACCTGGGACTTGAGCTTAGCCAAACCTTAGCTAGACACCAAAAAAGCAACAGGGCAAAGGATTTTGCAAGGGATTAGCAGCAGGGTGCCAGGTCACTCCGTTGTGTGTAGCCATCAATGTTGATTTTAAACGTAACTAAGTAAATTACAGAGGGAAATGAATACTTAAGTCTGAGTGAAAAATACTGTGGTGAGCTGTGTGGAAGAAGAGTCTGGAGACAGAAATCTTAGTTTCTCGGTCATTAGCATGTGCTACTTGCTCTCGATAGCACTGGCTTCCTACATAAACATACACTGCCATGGCCTCCCAGCAATGAAGTCTGAACCAATGAGTGAGCTAGCTCAACAGTGGTGCTTGAAAGTTTGTGAACCCTTTAGAATTTTCTATATTTCTGTATAAATATGACCTAAAACATGATCAGATTTTCACACAAGTCCTAAAAGTAGATAAAGAGAACCCAGTTAAACAAATGAGACAAAATATTATACTTATTTATTAAGGAAAATGATCCAATATTACATATCTGTGAGTGGCAAAAGTATGTGAGCCTCTAGGATTAGCAGTTAATTTGAAGGTGAAATTAGAGTCAACTGTTTTAAATCAATGGGATGACAATCAGGTGTGAGTGGGCACTCTGTTTTATTTAAAGAACAGGGATTTATCAAAGTCTGATCTTCACAACACATGTTTGTGGAAGTGTATCATGGCACGAACAAAGGAGATTTCTGAGGACCTCAGAAAAAGCGTTGTTGATGCTCATCAGGCTGGAAAAGGTTACAAAACCATCTCAAAAGAGTTTGGACTCCACCAATCCACAGTCAGACAGACTGTGTACAAATGGAGGAAGTTCAAGACCATTGTTACCCTCCCCAGGAGTGGTCGACCAACAAAGATCACTCCAAGAGCAAGGCGTGTAATAGTTGGCGAGGTCACAAAGGACCCCAGTAACTCCTAAGCAACTGAAGGCCTCTCTCACATTGCCTAATGTTAATGTTCATGAGTCCACCATCAGGAGAACACGGAACAACAATGGTGTGCATGGCAGGGTTGCAAGGAGAAAGCCACTGCTCTCCAAAAAGAACATTGCTGATCGTCTGGAGATTGCTAAAGATCACATGGACAAGCCAGAAGGCTATTGGAAAAATGTTTTGTGGACGGATGAGACCAAAATAGAACTTTTTGGTTTAAATGAGAAGCGTTATGTTTGGAGAAAGGAAAACACTGCATTCCAGCATAAGAACCTTATCCCATCTGTGAAACATGGTGGTGGTAGTATCATGGTTTGGGCCTGTTTGTCTGCATCTGGGCCAGGACGGCTTGCCATCATTGATGGAACAATGAATTCTGAATTAAACCAGCAAATTCTAAAGGAAAATGTCAGGACATCTGTCCATGAACTGAATCTCAAGAGAAGGTGGGTCATGCAGCAAGACAACGACCCGAAGCACACAAGTCGTTCTACCAAAGAATGGTTAAAGAAGAATAAAGTTAAATGTTTTGGAATGGCCAAGTCAAAGTCCTGACCTTAATCCAATTGAAATGTTGTAGAAGGACCTGAAGCGAGCAGTTCATGTGAGGAAACCTACCAGCATCCCAGGGTTGAAGCTGTCCGGAGGAATGGGCTAAAATTCCTCCAAGCCGGTGTGCAGGACTGATCAACAGTTACATTTAGTTGCAGTTATTGCTGCAGAAGGGGGTCACACCAGATACTGAAATCAAATGTTCACATACTTTTGCCACCCACAGATATTTAATATTGGATCATTTTCCTCAATAAATAAATGACCAAGTATAATATTTCTGTCTCATTTGTTTAACTGGGTTATCTTTATCTACTTTTATGACTTGTGTGAAAATCTGATGACGTTTTAGGTCATATTTATGCAGAAATATAGAAAATTCTAAAGGGTTCACAAACTTTCAAGCACCACTGTAAACCCTTCTCAGCCTAGAGATAACAAACAAAAAAATCTCACTGGATAACTCGATTTTAATGTCTTCAGGACAGTAACCCTTTCATTTCTGAAGCAAATTTCATAGAAAAGGAGGCCAAATTAGAAGAGAATAATTATAATGAAATTATGAAAGAATGAAAGAAATTAAATATATAATTTGAAATGCTGATATGTTTGGGCCTTCTCTGAAGGCCTAGAAGGCCCTGACATTCCCCTCTGATGGGGGTGATGTGAGCAGAGTGATTAGCATGAGTTAGAACTTGAGCTGCAGAGTCTGAGGCTACATCCACACGACAATGGCAACGAGATTTTTTTTTAGCGGGTAAAAAAAAATCGCGTCCACATGGGCAAGGGATCAGTAAAATATCAGGTACATATGGCAACGCAACACTTGATGAAAATGATGCAATACACATGCCACACCTCTACGTGTACTGTAAGACGGTCCCATCGGAGACACCAGAACAATAGAAGAAGTAGGACGCATGCGCATAAACCCCTTCTTCTACCCAGCGTGAAGCACTCTCAGGAACAAACACACAACAACAAGAAGAAGAAGATGGCTGCGACTACGCGAGGAAATCGTGCCTTCTGTGTGTACAAATTAGTTTTATTAGTGTGCATAGTTTTATATAACTTAATTTTCTTATTGTGTGTGAACATTTTGAAAAGCATTTTTATATAATTTATATAACTTTTTATATTGTGTGTGAACATTTTGAAAAGCAGTCTTATCCAATAAAAAAAGAAATTCAAGAAATGGTTCAGTTACTTGTTTATTTAAAAGAATTATTTAAAATTATTTAAAAGCCATTGTTGCTGTTGTTGTTACGAATGATGCGCGCGAGAGTGCTGCTTGTTCTAGTCATGTGGTTGTGACATCATCGTAAACAAATCCGTTCTACTCATCCAGACGACTTCACAACGGCGCCGTTGCCAGATTTTTCCACTCTGGAACCTGTTCTCAAAAAATATTGTTTTGGGGCATCCAAAACGCCGGTGCTGTGTGGACGCCAGGCCGAAATGATAAAAAAATTTATCAGATTCACCTGAATCCGTTGCTGTGTGGACAGGGCCTGAATCTATTGCAGCTTTTCTAAAGACTTTGCAGGAAGGCCTATGAAGCCTGAATTACAGTACTCTAAATGAGACACAATGAAAGCACGAATTAACTTTGTGCATCATTACTTGTCAGAAGAAGATGAAGTCGAGCAATGTTACAAAGGTGAAAGAATGCATGTTTGGTGACTGACTTAATATGAAGATCAAAATTGAGTGATGGATCAAGTAGGACTCCAAGATTCAAGTATTACAACAGGAGCAAGCTTAACAAGCACACCATCCGTACTGATAGAAAAGTTGGATGATTCAGTTAGTAGGGATTTGGGGCTAACCGGTAGAACTTCAATTTTCTCAATGTACACTCACTGACCACTTTATTAGAAACCCCCATCCACCTGCTGTTGATCCCTTGACAGCAGCACAATGCATAAAATCATGCAGACACAAATCAAGAGCTTCAGTTAATGTTCACTTCAAACATCAGACTGGGAAAAACTGTGATCTCAAAGTGTGACTTTCACTGTGGCATGGGTGTTGGTTTGAGCCAGATGGACTGGTTTGAGTTTTTCAGAAACTGCTGATTTCCTGGGGTTTTCACACACAACAGTCTCTAGAGTTTACACAGAATGGTGCAAAAAACATTGAGTGAGTGAGCGACAGTTCTGTGGGTAGAAACAAACGCCTTGTTGATAAGAGAGGTCAGAGGAAAATGGCCAGGTTCGAGCTGCCAGGAAGGATACAGCAACTCGTAGCAACTCTTTACAACCATGGTGATTAGAAAAGCATCTCGGCATGCAACAGCAGAAGAGCACATTGGGTTCCACTCCTGCAGCCAAGAACAGGAATCTTAGAATCAAGAACAAGTTCCTATTAAAGTGGCAAGTGAGTGTGTAACTTGAAAAAGCTTTCCTGTAACCAAAGCTTTAAATTTGAGATACAATCAGTTAGTGTACTGGGAGGGGAGACTTATCATTTAGTTAATGGTAAGTGCATGACAATTAGGTTAAAGCATGAAACTTCATCGCTGTTAGAAAGAAAAATCTTCTTTTGGGACGCATCTGTGTTAAAACTTCTCAGTAGAACTCTGTGTATATAAAATATGTCCTGAGGGAGGAATGGCATGGAGGAGGTTTACCATGTGATTATCTCTTCTCTCTCCCTTCTTACTTATTTTTAGTAAAAGATGTGAAAACATCCTGGATGCAAGATCAAGACTCTCCATCTTTGAGCTTTTGCAGCAAACAAATAACCCTTTGTCCAGTTTAAATGCCTTCACGCTTGAAAGACTTCTCGCTTCATGCTTGTACAGACACTTATGAGGACATGTCAAAAGAAATGATTTAGCTCGATTCAGCTTTGATTATTTCTCATTTGTAATATGAGGGAAAATATAATTTAGATATATGTTTGGGAAAGTAAAGCTTGTAAAATGTAGCAGAAATAAATCTGAAGCTCATTCGACCATATATTTTCATTTAGCCTCACTGTACAGAGTAAACAGTCTATGCAATGCAGTAGTAATAATAACTAAATAGTGAGTAGATCATTATACACTAATTTTGTGGAATAATCTTTCAATTAAAATGCGATAAAATTGGATCAAAAACTAATAACTTAATAACTGATGTATCTCTCTATACTTTTTTGAGGATCTGTAATTGACTGTACTTCCTGGTTTGCCAGAAGGACATCTGAGTCTTTAGGGATGGCCTTTTAGTGTCTAAGCGAGGAATTGAGAATGCTCTTATTCTTTTGACTATTCTTCTCTCTTGAAGAATCGTCAATGAGACGGTTTTCAGTGCATCATGCTAAGCAGAGTATGACCTGCCAATGATAATTTGATAAACATGATTCTGAACGCAGTCTGATTGTGTCAGATTTTCAGCAGGAAAACACAAATTAACAGTTATTCCACAAAATCAAGTCATGCATGAGCTGATAAACCATGTATGAGATTGAGTGGAATAACTGTTTTATTCTATCCACATTCACTGGATTTTGAGAAACAGAGCATTTTTATTTTTATTTATTGCAAATTCGATAAATAAAAACTTTATACAAAATGTCCAACAACATCATTTCTGCTTAGAATGTAAACCAACAGCAAAATGACAGTAACAATTTGTGAAAAATGCTATAATAATAATTCTTGAAAAATAAAGAGATACTTTCTTCCTATCAAATACTTTTATTCCATATTTTGTTGCTTTTGTTGTATTTTTGGGGGGTTTGTTTTCAAGTAGAATTTTTATTTCATCCTCGGTTGGTTCAGCAACACAGACCATTTTGTTTTTCACTACTTATGGTATATGAGCTGATATCCTAGTAGTAGAGTAGCCAATCAGAGCGTGCGATTGCTCATATCCAGTGAATGTGGATAGAATAATGACAAATATATCTAGCTTATATTGTTATTAGATCTGATGAGGTCTCCGTTCTACCTTAGTTACATCACTCACATGGATGAGATTTAGAGCATCCTCATACATGATTTTCAAAATCTGCGGTGACATCATTGATGTGAGCAACTAAGACGAGGGGCTCTAGTAATGTACCTTGTGTCACACTTCCTGTTACAGTGTGTGAAGAAGACACGCCAATGCATGAGTAGCAGATCTTCCAGACCTACTACCAAACTGAGCTTCTTTCACCAAGCTTGCTCTGCTATGTTGCTGAGCTGGAGGGTTACGGATATTGGTCAGAGTTGATGAACTGAGGAAGGTTGATATTTGGAGACAGGGATGACATTTACCTCTTTCTAGAGTGGATGATTAATTCCTTCTTGGAAAGATAAACAGTACCAGTCAAAAGTTTGGACACACCTTCTAATTCAGTGTTTTTTCTTTATTTTTATTAATTAAAAGTCACTTCATTTCTTAAAGTAATGATGGATGTCGTTTCTCTTTACTTAGTTGAGCAGTTCTTGACATAATATGGATTACTACAGTTGTGGTGTTGAATAGGGCTATTTACTGTATTTTTTATTATTTACTATTTACTGTTTGATCTCAAACACATTAAGAAGGCAAGAAACTCATCCACTAATTAACTTTTGACAAGACACACCTGTTAATTGAAAAGCATTCCAGGTGACTATCTCATGAAGCTGGTTAAGATAATGCCGATAGTGTGCAAAGCGTCATCAAGGTAAACACCGGCTATGCTGAAGAAACTAAAATATGAAACATTTTATTTAACACTTTTATTGTTTACCACATAATCCCATATATTTTCCAGATGTTATTTCATAGTTTTGATGTCTTCAGCATGGCTCTACAATGTAGAAAATAGTCACAGGAGAGAAAAACCTTTGAATGAGTAGGGGTGTACAAACTTTTGACTGGTACTGCATTTTGTAGGGATGTAAACCTGATGCTTCCACACAATATGTTACAATTTTGATTTTTAAGACAGATTCAATTATTCAATTATGATTCAACTATTTTAAGTATCAGGGTTATAGACAAATCACTTACTAGCCTATTTACACTTCAGTTTATAAATATTAATTTTTTTAACACCGATTGTCTGTCTGTTTTTTAAATAATAATCAATTTATAGTCAATTATAATCAGATTTCATTAACTGATTTGATTGTTGCCTCAATTCATTTCAATCATTGCCTTTAATCTGATGCATTAATCCAAATTGTCAGATCATTACACCCCTAGTATTTAGGATGTCACAAAGAGGTTCACTCAGTTGACAGGAAAAGTCCCTTAAAACACTCTGAGGTATCTAATCAAGACCAGAGGCATTTTAACTGAGCACCCTGTCATATACAGTGTTTTGCAAAAGTATTCATGTGTCACAATAAAACAACAATTTGCACCTTTAAAGTGGTAGGCATGTTGTGTAAATCAAATGGTGCTAACCCTCCAAAATTCCATTTTAAGTCCAGTTTGTAATGCAACAAAAGAAGACAAACACCAAGGGGGATGAATACTTTTGCAAGACACTGTAAAGTATGTCCCATGGATGAATAAGAAGGAGGGCATTTGGAGCAGGCACAAAGGCAGGCATGGCTGATATATCAACACTGACTGGCTTATAACTTGGAAAATATTTGACTAATGAAGTGAGCAACAGATTAATTACTGCTATAAGTTGGGGTATTATTTCTGATGGTTGATTTTCTCACCACAGCCATAGATTGTATCTATTTATCCCACCATTTTGGATTTTCCTTTATTGAGTTGGGATGTGGGCGGCACTGTGGTGTAGTGGTTAGCGCTGTCGCCTCACAGCAAGAAGGTCTGGGTTTGAGCCCTGTGGCCGGCGAGGGCCTTTCTGTGCGGAGTTTGCATGTTCTCCCCGTGTCCGCGTGGGTTTTCTCCGGGTGCTCCGGTTTCCCCCACAGTCCAAAGACATGCAGGTTAGGTTAACTGGTGACTCTAAATTGACCGTAGGTGTGAATGTGAGTGTGAATGGTTGTCTGTGTCTATGTGTCAGCCCTGTGATGACCTGGCGACTTGTCCAGGGTGTACCCCGCCTTTCACCCGCAGTCAGCTGGGATAGGCTCCAGCTCGCCTGCAACCCTGTAGAACAGGATAAAGCGGCTACAGATAATGAGATGAGATGAGATGAGTTGGGAGGTTTGGCCTTTTTGGCTTTAGCAAGGGTTTTCTCTTTCTAATCATACTTGGTGACAAAACAATTCTTGTCATGTTTGAATAATTGTTGACATTGAGCAATGAGACTTTGAATTTCTAAAGTGATTAAAATTTATTTACCTCAGAGACCGAGATCTCCACTCCTTTTGCTTCACTCCTTGCTTCACGTTTTCTTCTACTTCTTTTCTTTGCCCTCTTTCACCTGTCTTTACCTTATAGCCATGCCTTTTTTTTCTTACTTTTCGTCTCTTTTAGTAGAGCAGGACACAATCAAGCGTTGGCCAGCATTGGCAGCAGTGTGATGTGAGTCAGCAGTCAGTGCAGTAACTTGAGAGGCTAAAGGGTAGGACAGTAAATACAAGTGAGAGGCTCACTGAACAGTCACAGCCTTTTACAGATTTGTACTGTGCAACATTCTGGGAAATTCCAGCAGTCACTAGCCGTAAAGCAAATCAATATTCAAGACAGCTATTTTTTACATTAAAATGTCATTGCCCAAATGTCATTGCCCATTTATGATTTTTTTTAATTATTATTTTTTATTTATAAAATAATGTATTTTAAGCTATGGTACATAGGGTATTGCAGAGGTCCACTGATATATTTTGACTGGAATAACAATGTAAACAAGTGTTGCCAGGCAAAACAAACCTCACCTGGTAGCATTTACGATGAATAAAAAGGAAGATATTGCAAAATAAAAAAAAAAAAATTAAAATAGGTACCCTACCGGTATGTGGCTACTGCTTATATATAAAATAGTTTTCTGATACCATGTCCATACAGTAAATATAGCATATATATTTACTCTATGAAGCAGTAATCACAAAAATGAACCGTAATCCAAAAATGAACCATTTAAAAGTCACAGATTTTATCTTGGTAAAATATACCAAGTGTCTGTACATTATATTATTCTACTCTTACCTCTTACAGTTTTTGAAACTGAAACCTCTGAGCCAAAGTTAACATACACACGCTGTCGCCATGACCCAAACTCTTATTTTCCAGAAATGGCCCAGCGCTAGAGCTCAGTGGAACATACTTTCTTTCTGTAATAAGCATAAACATATCTGAAAGCGATTTCTTTAGTCTAGTCCATTTATTTTGAATGGTGAACTGAATTGTATACACTCACTGGCCATTTTAATTGGAACATATGTATGCGCAATGCGCGACTGTTACACTCTTACAGCACAATGACGTAGTGACTAGCGCCTCTATATGAGGCAGTAGCCACAACAAAAATGATTTTGACCTTTTTGGTGACCTTGACTGGATGACCCTCAAAATGTTGGAGGTTCTATTTGAGACCAATGCCCATCTATTCTGAAAGTTTCATGACGATCGATCTAGCGTTTTTCCCGTAATATCGTTAATAAAAAAACAAAGAAAGAAACAAAGAAACCCGACTGAAAACAATACCTCGCCCCCTGGTGGACTCTGTCCCGGGCGAGGTAATCACATTTCTTTCTTTCTTAAAAATAGACTAATAATTATCTGAGACAAAAGGATTTAAGATGATCTGGTTTTCCAGCTATTGTGTTGAGTGATATACTACTTCACAATTATTCACCAAAGGTGAAGTGAACATCGGTGAATAGTAACTGAGACGAAGTTGAGGTTATTATTTACTGATATTCACTGAGCCTGAGGCGGATAATTGTTTTAGTACAAATACACAGGTGATTACTGAAAAAAAAACGAATTAAAAAATCACTTATTTCAGACTTCAAAAGTGGCATGCACATGTAATAATGGCGCAGCGCAGACATGTGTCACTTATCTACGCCAACTCACATAAAATACTTTGTTTTGAATTCGATAAAATAAATCACAATTCCACCTTACCTTTGAATAGTTTTAGACCAAACTTCATAGCATCTTTAGTGCTTTTAGGAACACCATTTTCTTTCATCATTTGTAATTCTTCACTTATGGTGACAAAGTAGTTGGCTGCTATTTTGCTGAATCACTTGAGGTCATTATAGAGAAATAGGCAGAATTTCTCGACCAATCAGTGCACGTGAGTTTCTATAATCACCTGCGTATTTATACTAAAACCCTATACACAAGAAAGTCATATACACTTCCTGTGTTTTGCCAAAAGCTGACTGGACACCTTTCCTTCCTCAGTGTAAGCTAATTTTGAAAACAGAATGCAGCTTACACAGTCCTGATGAGTACACTGGTTTCATCTTTTTTAACTTATACTGGCAACTTAATCAGTTCCATATAGTCCAGTACAGCATATGCCTTTTTGAAATAAAAATAATCTTTTGATGGACCATAAGCATTGAGTGTTTTGGTGAACTAAGACATCTGTACTGTACTCCATTTATTCACATGCTGTACATAAACATTTGAGTATATACACATTGGGATCCTACTTATGAGGCCTACAAGCTTCTTCTTCTTCTCCACTGGCTTTGAGTATTATTTATGATCAACCTTCGTCGAGGGGTCATATCTGCAGATAAATTTCTACTGACTCCAGTCAATACACTGATATTGTTAGGTACTTTGAAATTGATATCATTATGACTAACCGTTATCTTACAGTACTTATAACATAAATAACTCGTGAGTCACACTGCTGCACAGAGGAGGATGGGTTTCCACTACTGGAATGAGCTCATGAGTTTCTCCTTGGTGCTATCATATACTCAGGATTAAGGCTTAGATCGAGACAATGTACATTGTTTTATAAAATACAGGTTCTGTAAAAACAAAACTATTAACTATGTAATTCCATTCTAACCTGTTGTGGGTTAGAACCTTTGGTTTAGTGCAAACTTCATACAATGATGTGATGGAAAAACATACAGGAAAACCGTTTATTACATTACATTACATGGCATTTAGCAGACGCTCTTATCCAGAGCGACATACAACGAGTGCAAAAGTCAGGTACACAAAGTGCTGAACTTCTAGACAAGAAAGTTCTAGTGCCAACTGAACAAGTGACAGAATAACACAGTGTAATATTCTGTTGAAGTATTAATACTCAAACAGCCAAGGAAACAAACCAACCATATAAAGTATAACTAAATAGAGAATTCAAACAGCTAACCCCAGGCTAGACAGTACACAGCCTTGGTTGGTCAAGACCAATACGCAGTTACACAGTGGGCAGGGAAGAAGGGGAGGAGTGGGTCTTCAGTCTGCGCTTGAAGGTGGTCAGGCAGTTGGCAGTTCTGACCTCAATGGGAAGGTCATTCCACCAACGAGGAACCAGGACAGACAGCAGTCTTGAGCAGGCTGGGTAGGAGCGGAGAGGAGGAGGGGCCAAGTGACCAGTAGTAGCATTTCCAATAAATATGTTGGAGTTAGTTATTTATGGTTGTTCATCGGCTTGATGGCATCCTCTCTCATCTCTCATGTGCTCTGGTATCACTCAGCAGTCCTGATCTAGTTTGGTGGGACCTCTGGCAGATGTTGCAGCTTTGGGGTGTGTCCACATTCTTGGTGGGATCTTGGCACTGTTGGTGTCTCGCCATTTGAATGTGATCCCTCCTGTTGCATCTCGCATTCTCTAGTTTCAGAACCCCTTGTTTGACAGTCTGTTGCCAAGTTAGCCGGTCTTTGGCAAGATCTTCCATTTGTGATGATTCAGTGATTCAAGGGTTCCTTTTAGGTGGTCTTTGTAACGTTTCTTCTGTCCGCCGGCTGATTAGGTGCCTTCTGCAAGTTTGCTGAACAGTACTTTCTTGGGGAGACTATTATCTCTCATCCTGATTTCATGTCCCACCCATCTGAGAGATCATCTCAAGATCTGTGCCTCTATACTGTCACACCTTGTTCTCTGCAAGATCTCATTATGTGGTATTCTGTCCTTCCAAGATTCAAGATGGTGGAATAGGTACCAAAGCAATTACAGAAAAGAAGTACCCAAGTGAAATACAGATATTTGCAAAATGTTTCCTTAAGCTGAGTGAAATCAGTGTGCTGCATTACTCAATACCTGTGACAGATAGTTTTACCTAAAC